>NC_057799.1:66030170-66030794 GCF_018294505.1 Triticum aestivum | reverse complement strand
CCGAGCGTGGGCGCACGGCGACCGTGGCCGCGGCCGGAGCAGCGGCGCGACGGGCCTAGGCGGGGCAGCGCGGGGGAGCAAACGCGCGGGACGAGCTCCGGCGCCCAGCGGTGTCGCGCGCGAGCAAGGAGGAGAGGTCAGGGGCGGCCGGGCTGCAGCGGGACGAGACAGGGCGCGAGCGGTCGGGCCAGAACGCGGCGCCTACGGGCAAGGACGTGCGGAACGACGAGGAGAGGGAAGCAGGGGGATGGCGTTCTCACCCCCGTTGCAGGGGAGTTGGGCGGTGAGGCGTGATGGCGCCGGCGATGGAGAGACGGGGACGCGAGCGACGACGGGGACGAGGTAGTCGAGGCGGGAGAGGCTACGGGAGGGTGGTCCGGCGAGCGGCGACGGCGGTCCGGGACGGCACCAGCGACGGGGTCGGGGAGGCGACGAGCAACGGCGTCGGGGCGGCTCCGGCGATGTCGAAAGACATCGGCGTCAGGGCGCTCGGGCGCTGCGTCTCCGGTGACGGTGGCTGGAGCCAGACGCGGGGTAAGGGAGGTGACGAGGCGGTCCGGCGTCGGGGGCTGGCACGGCGGCGCCGGTGGGGTCGGGCCCCCCGAGTGCCCCGATCCAGAATCG
>NC_057799.1:65928878-66029749 GCF_018294505.1 Triticum aestivum | reverse complement strand
GGGGGGGTTCTTTTCCTTTTTTTGTTTGATTGTCTTCTGTTTTCTGTTTTTTTCTTTTATTTATTTTCCTTTACTGTTTTATTTTATTTCTTTAATAGTTATAGTTTTATAATAAGTTAAAGCCCACACCTAAATTGGAGTTGTAAAAAGTTTTTAGTGACTAAATAAACTAGTTTAATATTTGTTTATATTTAATAACACTTATATAATTGTTTTTGCTACTGTTTTATTCATCTCATAGTATTTAAACATTTTATAAAGGTGTGGTTTCTCCACCATAATTATCTGTGCAATATTTGGTTCACTCCGAACATTTTTGTTTCAATGTTTGAAAACTTTTGTTGTTTGCCATATTTTGAATTGATTTTTGAATCAGTTTTGTACTAACGAAGGATTAGAAACAGTAACGGAGGTGACGTGGCATCATTAGCAGAGTTTTACTGTAGCTTGATTATCCGGGCGTCACACCGTCCTCCATCGGGGGGAGCCGGCTGGAGGGCCAGCCGACTTGAGGGACTTGAGCCGTCATGATGTTTTGAAATGTTAACTTGTTTCCTTGAGCCTACCTGGAGGTCATCCTCCCGACAACTTGAGCACTTGTATTTCACAGATTATATGAATACCAACAGGACGTAGGGTTTTACGCTAACATGGCGGCCCGGACCTGTATATAAAATCCGTTGTGTCCTTGTTTGCTTGTGTTCCTTTGATAGTGGACTGACTAGGCGTTTAGCCCCTGGCCGAACGCACAAATACAGGGTATCCTAGATCCCTGGTGTCTGGAGAACACACTCCGACACAAGCCATGGCCGAAGAAGTAGTCCCCACATCAGATGCCATTTCCGCGGTTGGAGGACGAGCTTGAACCCAATGGTTTTTTTCATCCCCTAAGTTTTTTTCGGCGCGGGCGGCTGCGTGTGGGTGATTTCCGGCAGCGACAAGCCAGCATCAGTGGTAGGCGTGGTGTGGGAAGGGACCGGGCTATCCATTCCAGCTAGAGAGACGGTCATCGGTGGAGGCAGCGGGGCATGGTGGCTGCGGCGGCGGGAGACAGGGCGGCGGGATGGTGGGAGAAAGAGAGGGCACCACTTTTACTCAGCAGCGGCGAGAGTGAGCATATTTAGGGAGATTGGGAGAGATTTTGGACGGTGGAGGATAAATTTTACTCCTTATCGATTTTAGTACTTCGGCTAGGTGCGCCGTAAGGGAGGAAAACCGAAATTATCCTCCCTTACGGTCTGATGTATGGATCATAATTTCATAATTCTTTCAAACATGAACGAACATTCTGCAAGCTATGTTTTTCAGCGTGGAGTTTAGCAATTAATTTTATTTTTAGTCGGTAGTTTATGTATGAAGTGAGATGAGATTAGGGACGATCAATTCAGATGTCGACAGACACAAAGGCTTAGAATGGTCGCCGAGGTTAGATAAACGTGAGACTGCTTGTAAATAGACAATCCGGCTGTCAACCAATTAGTTGGCTCACTACAAGATATAGGGCACCAGAGCCTTGATGCTCGCTGGGAACTCCTCGAACTTGGATTCGTACCATCTCCGGGTGGCGAAGCTTCGGCCGACGAGGTAGGCTGCCGTGCCGGAGGCCATGGCGAGCGCATAAACCGTCTGCGAGATCATCGCGAACCCGAAGAATCCGGTGATCTCGAAGAGGTAGTGCGGGCAGGTGACGAACTCGAAGAGCCCGCCTTTGGGGATCTTGTACCCTTTATCGTCGTCACCTCCCTTCCTGAGTTGCGAGAGGAGGTAGTGGTGGTAGAAGTTGCCGGCGATGCCAACGGCAAAGAGGAGCACGCCTGGGTAGAGGAGGTTGGTTGTAGGGTCAGGGAGTTCAACGGCGAGGTGCTGCGCGTAGATCATGGTGATGGCGCTGAGCAGGTAGCTGGAGGAGATGGCGAGCGCGGTGTTGAGTGGCATGTTTCCACTGTACCGGTGGATGAAGAGTACCTTGTAAAAGAGCAAGTTAAGTAGTGGTCCAACTTATTTTAAAATAGAGGGAGTACTAGATTGCTAGGTCACAATCATGTAATGGAACAATATTCATGCCTTTACTGGAACACGATTTGTTTTCAATAAACCTATAAAAACACAGAGATTTCTCTTCCTTGATTTTTCTTCCCATTTTTTTTCCAGTCAAACGAGAGAAAATATTCAACTCCAATTCAACTAAAGTTTGACGAAATAAGTTTGGATTTTGTTTAAATTTGGCTCAAATCCATGTGTCACCACAATAAATTGACCTGAATGCACTAAAATTCCTAATTTTCCAGTCAAATTTCATCGAAGATGTGAACCCCACTTCTATAACATGTCTCGTTAAAAACACGGTTGAAGTACATGATTTGCAATACTTTTGGCGGCACCTAATTAAAGACCATTTCTAAGTTAGTACTCCCTCTGTAAACTAATATAAGGTAGTTATCTAAATGCTTTTATATTAGTTTACGGAGGGAGTAGTATATCTTTCTTTTGCCCGGAAAGATCGAGTGTCTTGAAGAAAGAATTCCAGCGTGAATGTTGAAGCAAGACCTTGTTGGATCATAATATTACCTCGAGGACACGCTTGAGGAAGTGGACGGCGAGCGCGGCGGCGAGGAGCTCCGCGCGCAGCCCTTCCACGGCACCCGGCACGACGAAGGACGCGGCGGCGGCGACCAGAGCCGGCGCGTAGGCCACCAGCATCCCGTGACGGCCCGCCAGCTGCGCGCCGCCGGTGCCCCCCTTGTTCTGCTGCTGTCCAGACACGACGTGCCAGAACTTGGAGTAGGCCATGTGCTGGCCGCGGAGCTCCGAGAGGCCCGCGGACGCCAGCGACGCGAACGACACCACCGACATGGCCGTGACGAAGGCCGACGGCGGCGGCGGGTAGAGCAGCGACGACGGCCACCACATGTGTCTCTGGCCGGATCGATCGTCCACTTGGCCTTGGTGTAGGACGGAGCTAGCTCTGGACTGGATCGACCCTTGCGTTGCGCATCGATCTCCTTGGTACTCGGGCCGTTGGTTTATGCTCAGGTAGTTGCCGACGAGACGTGGCGTCATGGGAGCCTATGGAGCGAGTTGTGATGGAGGATGCATGAGACACAGCACACGCGTGTTACAACAAACATGCAGGGAGAGAGTTCGTTACATCATGTGCCCAGCGTGAGAGCACGTCATGAAGAGACGTGTGGTCTGGTCAGCGGGCACCTGATATTCTGAACAAAAAACTAGACAAAGCTATGTATATATGCACCAAATACTTTTTTTATGCAAGCTATTTCTCTTGCAAAATCACATATTTCTAGCACATGTACTATTGACCAGAAAAGTACATGATTTTTTACAGCACACACCAATGCTTATTTTCGTGATAAAATTTCACACACATCTAGTATACATCTAAGAATACTTGTGTATTTATTTTTAAAATTTTCTAAATTATAAAAATGTTTTTTTTCAAAACATAAAAATATGATTTTTTTTTTCATTTTTTGGGCTCCATGGAGAGCCCGAGAGCTAGAAATCCACTATCTAATACGAAGGCGATACCTCGGCAGTGGGCCATCTTTGAATCTGATCCAGATCATGTTTGAGGGAAGATAACCGAGGCCTAGGGCGCACAACTCGATTTTTGTTACAGGAGCATGCTCCAGACCATAGGTCCGTAATAAAACTAGGAAAAAAATGCACACATACATATGAATGTGTAATACTTATTTGTTTGCAAAGTATCATGGGGAAACACCTTTTTATGCAAGCTAAAAAAGAGTACAAAATCACATATTTCTAGCACATGTACTATTCACACAAAAAGTACATATTTTTTTAGAGCTCACACCAGTACGTATTTTTGTGAATGAAATTTCACGCGCATCTAGTATAATTCTTTAGAGCTCACACCAGCGCCAGCAGCCCAGCGCGAGCGAGCCGGCCTCGCTACACTTTCGGCCCATGGCCCGTAGCAGATCTAGGGTTTTAATCATAGCCGTTCTTTGCGATCCAGCGACCATCCGCGCCGATCGGTCGAACAAAACGACCCACCGCGCCGCTCTGGACGAACCCTAGTCCATTCTCTCCTTCCCCCGCGCACCTCTCCTTTCTCTCTCGCTCCCGCGGCGGCGGAGCTGCTCCAGCGGTCCAGCCGCGCCGCAGGCGAGCCGGCGACGGTGTCGGCCGTCGCTGCGCCGCGCACCACCTCTTCTTCCCTTTCCCTCTATCCTATCCTCCAATGACAGAGAGAGAAAATGACGCGGCGGAGCGGTCCTCTGCTCCCCTTCTCGCCCGTGGTCCTCTCTGGCCGACGGCGAGGCTCCCTAGCGCGGCGAGGGTCCTCCTTTCCTTTCCCCTTCTCCATTTCACCCATCCACCACCGCCTTCTATTAGAGAGGTAGCACGCGCGATATGGCGGCGCCCTCCCTGTCCCCTTTCCCGGCGTGCGCGAGCACCTCCAGGGTGAACGCGCCGCCGTCAAATGGCATGGTGGTGGTGCCCTTTGCCCCTTGCGGGGTTGTTCTTCTTCCCGGATCCTCGGCATGCCGATGCGATTCGGGATCGAGAGGAACTGGCGCGGCCTTGCGGCGGCGCACTTTGCCGGCGAGCACCGGGCCCTCTCCGGTGAGATCTTTGCCCTGTCACTTTAGGGTTCTAAGGGAGGGGACAATTTTCTGTGATTTCTTTTCAACCGAAAAATCTAACCCAATCTGGCTGATACCATTGATAGATTTCTGGGATCGGTTAGGGTTAGAGATCCTCGGTGGATTACCTTCTCCTTGGGTTAATGAACCCGAAACAGTGGTCATGGTGGAAGGTGCCGGTGATGGCAGAGAGTAGCGGTGGCGGTGCTTCCCATCAGCACTGCACTAACCCTAGATCGGTAGGGGATGTATGTGGGGTGTACGGCGTAGCGACGAACCTCGTGTTGTGAGCCGCGACCCCACCTCTTTATATAGTGCAGGTGACAGGGGCCCGTCAACCATAGTGGGTTGAGCGCCCCGATCAGGGCGCGGATCTAAGTGCCCGGTGGGCCGTTGGGCCCACACGATGGAGATCATCCTAACAGCTGCTTCCTTCTTTCTTGACACCAGCGCTGAGAGGGCATGGACATCAATCCAACACACCTGCAACATCCGTCGCCATCTTTGGCTTTGAGTACCGCGAAAAGTGTCCCTTCCGGAAGGAAGAGAACTCGAGTCATCCAACCGGTCTAGCACCACGGCCGGGCCATCCGCCCGGACAAAGCAGGATCTCCCACCAGCATCAGCGCAGAGAAAGGAGAAGAACAACAGCAGCAAATCATACCAACAAGGAAGAAGAAAGAGGGAACCGGCGGCGCGCAAGGGAACCCTCGTCGCCTCCCTTGATCGTCTCGTGTGATCCTACTTTTCCAGGGCTGGGTTTATTTGTTGAGACGTGGAAGGTAAGACCTAATTTTCCGGGGCTGGGTTTATTTGTTGAGACTTGTATAACTAGAAACTACAATGCGAACGACATTGCTAATGGAGTTCTAGCTCCAAGGTCCACGGAGCCTTTAATTGAAAAAATTCAAAAACAATTTTTTAGATTTTTAAAAATTCTGAAAACACACACACACACACACACACACACATACTCCTTCATTTCTAAACGTAAGACCTTTTAGAGATTCCAATATGATTTAGAGTGTAGATTCACTCATTTTGCTCCGTATGTAGTCCATTAGAATCTCTAAAAGGTCTTATGTTTAGAAACAGAGCGAGTATATATATGAATGTATACATTTGTTTGGAAAGTATTATGGTGAAATATCATTTTATGCAATCTAAAAAATAGACAAAATCACATATTTCTAGCACATGTGCTATTCACCATAGAAGTACATGATTTTTTACATCCCACACCAAAACATATTTTTGTGATGAAATTTCACACACATCTAGTATACATCTATGAATACTTGTATATTTATTTTAAAGTTTTTCTAAACCTAAAAAGATGATATTTTTTGAAACCTAAAAAGATTGTTTTTGAATTTTCTAAATTTTGGGGCTTAATGGAGCCCGAGAGCTAAAAATCCACTCCAATACGAAGGCATGTTTGCAACATGCTAGAGCTAGGGTTAAGTCCTCTCAGCGATACCTCAGCAGTGAGCCATCTTTGAATCAGATCCAACATGCTTGAGGGAAGATAACCGAGGCCTAGGGCGGTAAGGCTCCTATTGTGTTGCTCTATTGAGTGTGGTACAGAACCTAGGGTGAACGCTAACTTGAGTTTATCATATGACCTTGAAACCATGGTTGTGCCTTCACCACCTTTGTTGCTGGTTGAACTCAAGTGCAATGTGGAAGAAGGCCGACAACTTTTTCACTCCGTGCAGAAACCATGTTTTAGGACGAAGAACACAAAGTTGGCGAGTTCATGAGAAAATAAGTTATCTGCTGAAGAAACTATGTTCCAATTCCGACAAAATAATGTTTTGGACGAGTTCAGATATCCCGACTTGCTAAATATTTTCAGAACTCAAGTTTGCCGCTGAAGAAACATTGTTTTGACTTCCAGCGAAACAATGTCTGGTCGGGTCATAATCTCTTCTTTTCTGTTTTTCGGCTGCTTGCAGCTAGTTATCCCCTCCATTCATCGACCATACACCGTGAAGATTGGGCATGCCCTCATACATCTTCTTCTTTGAAGACAGTGTCGCGTCATAACCTGAGACGTGTCAATTCTTAACTTAACATATCAGTTCTTAAGTTAAACATACAAGTAAATACAACTAAGATCATTGTAGATCTTAAACCATAACATCATCTTGGGCCATTTTCCCTTTGCCACATGTTGTGTTTTAATAGCGTCGCAGATGTCGACGTGGATGGAAGGTCTGGTTGGAATGGTTCATGTGGGAAGTTTCATCGTGATGAGGGAGTGGGGGCGGAAGGGGGGGGGTCGCGTTGTGGCTTCTTTTTCATCGAACGGAATTCGTTCGATTTGCTCCCCATCAAGTGCGAACAAAATGTTCCGTCCAAAGACTCCTAGCTTTGACATTCAGTCAATATTGGAGTCCAAAAGTTATAGGGCTGCCGTTTTGACGGTTGTGTTTGCATGAAGCCTCCACATCCTTAAAATAAATATATAATACATTCCAAACATATTTTATAGGTTGTGAGTATGACAACAATGCCAAAGTTGCTATAGCTCTTTCCCTTTTTCAAAAACGTAATCCAAAAACCCTTTTCTATGTGTCCATTTTAATTTCACCATTAAATAGAAGGACCCAATAGTCAGTGAACGTTTGCCGGGAGGGCGCCTCAATTGCGAACAGTTTAGATGGTAAATTTAGTTGCATGGTACGGCAATTTCTTCAGAGAAGAAGAATTGTGGCAAAAGGGGCTGGATTTGCCATCTCGGACCAATAAAGTTGCAAAAAGCCGTGTTTATTTGCCATCTCCTCCCATGTGATGTTCGTCGGTTATCACTTCTGTAAATGAAAACCCTTTTGGATTTTTTCATTGGAATGGAAGAATATTCAAATATTACACAAGAAATTGATTAGAAAAGAATTAGTTCTTTATATCCTAATAATAATAGCTTAGAAAGGCTACGTAAATCTTGAACTTCTCCTCAAGAAAAATCTAGGGTTCCCTGTCTCTCGCCGACGCCGACGTCAGTTCGCCTCGTCTCCGGTGGCCTTAAGGCCATGGCGGCGCGGTAGATCTCAGCCCTTGTTGGTAGGAGAGCTCTGTTTTCAATCGTTTCTTTTCGTTTTTTAGGGTTTGTGTCCTACTCAGAAAGACGAGATGACGGCTGCTCCCTGAATACAGGATAAGGTTCCCCCTAGCCCCGTTCTGATAGTGTGTCTAGTATCATTAGTGGGCGTGTGTAGGTGTCTCCGGCGGATATGTCCTCGGTGGATTTGTTCGGATCTAGTCGCAGTTCGTCTATTTTCATGTGTTTTCAGGTTGGATCCTTCCGGTTTACGCTAATCTTCATCGGCGGCGGCTGATGCTGTTAATGATGCGTTGGTCATATGGAGATTTAGCACGACGACTTCCTCACCGTCTGGCGAGGGAGGGGCAATGACGGTGGCACGTCTTCGGCTAACTTAAGTGCTTGTAGTTGTCGCTAGGTGGTCTATGGATCAGGATATAATTTTTGATATTTCTGGTATTCGTTGTACTGCCGTGATTGAAGATGAATAGATGAGAAATTTTTTTGAAAAAAAAACTTAGAAAAAAGAGGTTCACGTTCTTTTCAGGCTCGCTTGTAGCCAATTCTTCGGTAACTCTAGCAACTTCTGGCTTTTATCTGCCCCGGAAGCCGTCGTTTCACGCAGCCCGCGAGAAGCAACAAATTCGAATTTGCCAGCCGACCAGCCAGCTAACCTCGCGCCGTCGTGGGCCGTCGTGCCCCATCTAGATCTAGAGGCCAGAGTCACGAACTTGATGGAAGAAGCCCGACACGCGCCTCTCACCCACGCAACGCGTGGCCTCGGACTAGTGACTCCGCGCGCCACCCATGCTGACGCCGCAACCCCCGACCTCCGGGGAGCTTGCGCGCGGCGCTCGCCCACTGAGCTCTCTGCACGTACGTACGCCGACGGTCAGCACCCTCTCGGATCACTCCGCCTATAAATCCACGCGCCCGCCGGCCGCAGATCACAACGCAAGAAGAAGAATTCTACTCAGACACTGAGAAGCTTCACTGCATTACTGTACCCGTAGCCTCATCGATCGACAGCCACGACCGATCGATCGCCATGGCGCAGGCGGAGAGCGAGCGCATGCGCGTGGTCATGTTCCCGTGGCTGGCGCACGGCCACATCAGCCCGTACCTCGAGCTGGCCAAGCGCCTCATCGCCAGCGCCTCCGATGGCCGCCACCACCTCGACGTCGTCGTCCACCTCGTCTCCACGCCGGCCAACCTCGCGCCCCTCGCGCACCACCAGACGGACAGGCTCAGGCTCGTCGAGCTCCACCTGCCGGCGCTCCCTGACCTCCCGCCCGCGCTGCACACCACCAAGGGCCTCCCCGCCCGCCTCATGCCGGTCCTCAAGCGCGCCTGCGACCTCGCCGCGCCGCGCTTCGGCGCGCTCCTCGACGAGCTCTGCCCGGACATCCTCGTCTACGACTTCATCCAGCCGTGGGCGCCGCTCGAGGCCAAGGCGCGCGGCGTTCCGGCGGTCCACTTCGCAACCTGCGGCGCCGCCGCCACGGCCTTCTTCATCCACTGCCTCAAGACGGACCGGCCCCCCAGCGCCTTCCCGTTCGAGAGCATCAGCCTCGGCGGCGTCGACGAGGACGCCAAGTACACGGCGCTGGTCGCCGTCCGCGAAGACAGCACCGCCCTGGTTCCCGAGCGCGATCGCCTGCCGCTCAGCCTGGAGCGCTCGTCCGGGTTCGTGGCCGTCAAGACCTGCGCCGAGATCGAGCGCAAGTACATGGACTACCTGTCCCAGCTTTTGGGCAAGGAGATCATCCCCACCGGCCCGTTGCTCGTCGACTCCGGTGGGTCGGAAGAGCAACGCGACGGCGGGCGCATCATGCGGTGGCTCGACGGCGAGGAGCCGGGCACCGTGGTATTCGTCTCCTTCGGCAGCGAGTACTTCATGTCGGAGCGCCAGATGGCGCAGATGGCGCGCGGGCTGGAGCTCAGCGGGGCACCCTTCCTGTGGGCGGTGCGGTTCCCGAACGCAGAGGACGACGCCCGCGGCGCGGCGAGGTCCATGCCGTCGGGGTTCGCGCCAGCGCGCGGGCTGGTGGTGGAAGGGTGGGCGCCGCAGCGGCGCATCCTGTCGCACCCTTCCTGCGGCGCGTTCCTGACCCACTGCGGGTGGAGCTCGGTGCTGGAGTCGATGGCGGAGGGGGTGCCGATGGTGGCGCTGCCGCTGCACATCGACCAGCCGCTGAACGCCAACCTCGCGGTGGAACTGGGCGCGGCGGCCACGCGCGTGAAGCAGGAGCGGTTCGGGGAGTTCACAGCGGAGGAAGTGGCGCGGGCGGTGCGCGCGGCTGTGAATGGGGAAGAAGGGCAGGCGGCGAGGCGCCGTGCGAGGGAGCTGCGGGAGGTGGTGGCGCGGAACAACGGCGACGGCCGGCAGATCGCGGCGATGCTACAGAGGATGGCGCGGCTCTGCGGCAAGGGCCAGGCCGTGCCAAATTAGTGGGCTTTTTAAAGTGGTTTTGGTCGAAAATGAAAGAAGGAAGTCCATTTCTCACCCCGAAATGCGCCTGATGGGACAACCCCCGAACTCTATTTGGGTACAATTTTGAATTTGACCCCAAATGGCCAAATGTACAATACCGGTTAAATCTCTCCCAAAGACCGCGATTGGGATGGGTGTAAAATGGAGCAACATGGAGGTGTTTTGTTTACTGGTGTAACTTACTGGCTTGGCTAATGACCAATTTCCGCCGGAAACAAAATGATCGATCGAGGCATGTATTTTGTAAGGAGGTATTTAACGGAAAACGGTGATCCCAAACAGGGCTTAACCTCCCCCGGTGACAATTCAAAGAAAAAAACAGGGCTTAAGGGTCTAAATACCACGTAAAAGTTTTGGCTCGATACTTTATTTTGTGGGGAAGGGGATTTCGTTGATCAAGTTTAAAAGTCAGGGAAAAGTATATTTTTCGTCCCTTCAGCTCTCTCGATATCGAGAAATGGTCCCTCGACTTCAAAACCGGCAAATCTTAGACCCTCTATTTCTCAAACCAGATAAGATTAGTCCCTCGTACCGCTTTTAGTGGTTTTCATCCCAGGTAGACACGGTTTTGACTAAAACTGACAAACGTTCATTGGGTTTGACTGCCACGTCACGGAGCTTCACCGCACGCTGTTTAAGTGTTCAGCCGTGGTGGCCCTGGACGAGGGCACGGTGGCCTGGCACGCGGGATGCTGAACTTTCGCCATGCTCGCCGTCCAGGTTATGCGGCCGGCACCAGCAGGGTTGCAGGCGCCATGGCGGTCGTGGTTGACGCTCACTTGAAAAGCTAGCTAACTGATCGATCTAGCTGCCGGCCACGCACGCACGTACAGGATGTTGTTTCCTTCGATCACTTCAGGCTAGAACACGCGAGTAATACACGCACGCGAGTCATGAGTTGTTCGTGTTCATGGTGCACGGAGTGGCGGTTGAGCCACGGTGGTGGCCCTCGACGCGCTTGCTGGAGGAGCAGAACGCGTCAGCGAGTCTGCGCGGACTAGCGATGAGAAGCCAACGAGCAGCGGCGAGAGAACGCGTGAATGTAGCACCCAGAGTTGCTGTGTACGTCAACCCCGACCACGTCCGGCCCCACGAGTGCCGCGCCACCATCGAGCATCGCGATAAGGACGGCCCAAGTGCTTGTCACTGTTGATCTGACTCTCCCGTGGTAGCGCTTGGGCGAGTATTTGACAAAAAACTACCACATTAGGGGTTGCCGTCCCACAGAACTACCACATTCAAAAAAGTGACTGATAAGTACCAAAAATTTCTAATTTTGTGACTAAAAACTACCACTTTTGATAAATGACCGGTTTAGACGATTTAAACACGTTTATGACATGCAGGACCCACCCGTCAGGGGTGACGTGGCGGCACAGTCAACTCTGTTTAGTTTGACCGTTATGACAGGTGGGGCCCACAGACGCTCGAGTCGGCCGGCGGGGTGTTCAGGCTCGGCTTCTTCGTCCCGCCCGGCAGCTCCAACGGCAGGGCCTACCTCGGCATCTGGTACGCCACCATCCCGGAGCAGACCGTCGTGTGGGTCGCCAATCGCCGGAATCCGGTCGTCAGACCTCCCGCCGTCCTCACTCTCTCTGCCGATGGCCGGCTTGTGATCCTCGACGGCCGTAACGCCACCGTGTGGTCCTCCGACGACGCTGCCGGCTCGGGCGGCGTAGCCACCCGCGCCACCGCGCAGCTGCTCGACAACGGCGACCTGGTCGTGACCCACGGCGGGGAGAGTCAAAGTGGATTGACGACGGGTCGGACCGGCGTGGCGTGGGAGAGCTTCGACTACCCGACGGACACGCTGCTCCCCGGCATGAAGCTCAGGGTGGACGGCAGGAGCGGCATCTCCAGGAACACCACGTCGTGGCGCAGCGCGGCCGACCCCTCGCCGGGGGCCTACACGTTCAAGCTCGTCAGCGGCGGCCTGCCCGAGTTCTTCCTCTTCCGGGGCCTGTCCAAGTCGTACGCCAGCGGGCCGTGGAACGGCGCGGAGCTCACCGGCGTGCCCAACCTCAAGTCCAGGGACTTCATCTTCACGGTCCTGTCCAACCCCGACGAGACCTACTACACCTACTACGTCAGCGACCCGTTGGTGCTATCGCGCTTCGTGCTCAACGACACCATGGGGCAGGTGCAGCGCTTCTCGTGGCACCGGAGCGGCGGCGGAGGCGGCTGGAGTGGCTTCTGGCACTTCCCGCTCAACCCGTGCGACGGCTACACCAGGTGCGGGGCGTTCGGGTACTGCGACGTCGGCCAGTCCCCGCTGTGCAGCTGCCTGCCGGGGTTCCGGCCGCGGTCGCCTTAGCGGTGGAGCCTCGGGGACGGCTCCGGCGGCTGCGTCAGGACGACCAACCTGAGAGGAGGAAGAAGAACGGCTGTGGGCCCCACCTGTCATAACGGTCAACTTAACGGTCAAACTAAACAGAGTTGACCGTGCCGCCACGTCACCCCTGACGGGTGGGTCCTGCATGTCATAAACGTGTTTAAATTTGTCTAAACCGGTCATTTATCAAAAGTGATAGTTTTTAGTCACAAAATTAGAAATTTTTGGTACTTATCAGTCACTTTTTTGAATGTGATGGTTCTGTGGGACGGTAACCCCTATGTGGTAGTTTTTTGTCAAATACTCCGCTTGGGCGCTTGGCGTTGGCGCTGCTGGCGCTTGTGCGCGGCGCCGTAGAGGTGCACGACGGGCTTGCTCGCTGGCGAGCGCCGTGCATGCAGATGCTGGCGATCATGTGTAGCTCCGATACCTGGTCAGGTCGTCAGGGACTAGGCGCTCCACCGTCCTGTGGCCGCTGCATAGGTACGCCTGCTTCTCCATGCGGTACACGACGGCGAACATCGGCCTGGCGATGACGGTCATGGTCATGCTCCCCTCCTGACATGGCGTTGAAGTGGACAGTGATGTGGCAGTCTGTCAAACCCGAACGACGTGTCAAGTTTTTAGTCAAAAACGTGTCCACGTTAGACCAAAACCATCGGAAGTGGTATGAGGGACTAAACTTATCTGGTTTGAAAAGTTAAGGGATCAAGGTTTACCGGTTTTAAAATTGAGGGACCATTCATATACTTTGAAGAAAGTTGAGGGACGGAAAATATACTTATCCCTAAAAGTTATAATGGGCATCAATTATATGTGCTATTTCCTCCGTCGGTCCACATAACCAGCACGCAGCACTGCCTCCTCGCTCCTGAGCTCGTAGTACATCTAGCCCTCCGCTAGCCGGTGATGGGATGAGAGCGAGGTTGTAGCGCTTTTTCTCCAGTGCTTGCTCCATTGTGCAGCCGGTATGAAACAACGCGGGCAGGGGCATCAGCTCGTTGTCGGTGGCTTCCGGGCTCGTTGTCGCTCATCTCCTACTTGTATCTACGCGCATGGCGGCCTTGATGGTCGATCGCAAGGCCGACCATCTCGTGCTTCTGCTCCGTCGACCAAGCGATGGGAGTGGAGTTGGTTTATTAACATTGCGCATGTTTGTGTTTACTATTGGCAAGCGAACGGACGATTTAAATGCGTTTGCATAGTCATCCCGTCTCGTCCCGTCACTTCGGCATTGAACAAGCGCGAAGATCAGGACGCAGTGCACTGACGCTCTTGCTGTGCAGGCCTGTTCAATCTTGGACAGTTGACGAATAGATTG
Source organism: Triticum aestivum (assembly GCF_018294505.1). NCBI lineage: Eukaryota > Viridiplantae > Streptophyta > Magnoliopsida > Poales > Poaceae > Triticum > Triticum aestivum. The sequence continues at coordinate 66,015,922 of NC_057799.1, read as the reverse complement.
ATTTTTTTAATATTAACAAAAAAATTAAACTAAAATTACCGATCCAAATGAGGAGCAATGTTTTGGCCATGATTTATTTCTTTTCTTTGGCCGCTATAGTCACTGTTGCCCTACGCCCGGAATTGACGGCAGATATAGCGCAAATTGAATGGTCTCGCTGTTTTTTGTGTGTAAATATGGTATCGCTGTTTCGGCCATGGTATATTTGACCATCTCCACTACTGAACGGTCAGTCCAACGACTCAGAACGAGAAATGAGCCGCCGGTCCCGCTCCCCCTCGGCCTCGCCGCCGGGCGACCTAGGCATCCCCTTCCACTGCCCCTCCTCCCCGTCGGATGACGACGGCAGCTCCTTCCCCGCCCACACGCCGCCGCTGGAGGACGACAACCTCCTCCGCGAGATCCTCGTCCGCCTTCCTCCGCTGCCGTCCTCGCTCCCGCGCGCCGCCCTCGTCTGCAAGCGCTGGCGCCGCCTGCTCAAGGACCCCGCCTTCTTCCGCCGCTTCCGCGCGCACCACCGGAAGGCCCCGCTCCTCGGCTTCTTCGCCGGCCTGTGCCGCCCAATCTTCTTCACGCCCACGCTCGACCGGCCGGATCGCATCCCCGCCGAGCGGCTCAACCGGTTCAGGGCGAGCGGCGAGGGGCGCGGCCACTTCTGCTGCTGTCGGCACGGCCTCGCCCTCCTCCTCGGCCCGGAGCGGCCCGAAGCCCTGGTGTGGGACCCCGTCACCGGCCACCAGCGCCGGGTGCCTTTTCCGCCAGGGTTCCACATCAAGAGGCAGGAGACCCTCGTCCGGCATGCCGCGATGCTGTGCACTGCCGGCGGCGATGGCGATAGCCCGTTTAAGCTGGTCCTGCTACGCTATAGCCACAACGGGATCCTTGCTTGCCTCTACGAATCGGAGTCCGGTGTGTGGGGAAATGCAGTCAACACAGCGACTCCTCACGAGATTGATCCGTTAAGCCATAGCGTTCTGATTGGGAATGCACTTTGCTGGAGGATCGATCATGGTGCCGTCCTTGAGTTTGACACTGAAAGGCAGAGCCTGCGTGTGATTGAGCGGCCGGCGGATGCTCGACGTACCTAGCAGTCCTTCTTTCAGGTCTTGCGGACAGAGGATGACAGCCTCGGCCTTGCCATGTCTTAAGGACGCACCATTCAACTGTGGGAGAGGAAGTCCAGCCCAGATCGTTGGGTGATTGGGAAAACCATTGATCTATCCCAGCTCGGTTTATTGGGACCGACGGAGAGAACATTGGTAGTGCCCATAGGGTTTGATGAGGACAGCAGTTCAATCTTTCTCAGGATGGCCCACCGTACGTCATGATCCAACTCAGCTCACTACAGTCAAAGATGCTTTTTCATGACGATTCCCGCAATATCAACAACATTTATCCCTACACAAGTTTTTATGCGGCAGGTATCGTTAACTTTGCAAGAGTCCAACTATCTTTCGGAATGTTGAAATGCTGTCGAAGGAGCTCTACCGGTTCATATATAAGTTATAGTACTTGTTTCTCTGTCTGTTAGCTAAATTGTTGCCAATAGTTTGTGATATATATGATTGTCGAACCCGGCAAAATCTAGAACAAAATCGTTTTCGTTTCTATATATGCACATACTCCCTCCGTTCCATATTACTCGTCGCTTGTACTAAATCAGCGACGAGTAATATGGAACGGAGGGAGTACAATATATGGATGGTTAAGTTCAGAAATGCTATTTGAGTAACTTGATTTGCACATTTCCCTTTTGTTGTCTTCCTTGTAATATTTTCTCTCTACAAGTTAGTTTTTATGTCTGTTGATCTTACCAGTAACCATATATCTGTAATGACGTTGTGCCTATATATCTTTCCTTATTGAATTAATATGTAAGTTTTATTAAGGTTTCAATCCCTTGCTGTCCTCCTGCTAGAATCAGAAATAAATATCGCTTTTATCCTATTTTCTGTAACTCCATATCTATTTGAAGGTTTCAATCCCTTGCTGTCTGCTAGAGTCAGAAATAAATATCGCTTTTATCATATTTTCTGTAAGGCCATATCTATTTGAAGGTTTCAATCCCTTGCTTTCCTCCTGCTAGAGTCGGAAATAAATATCGCTTTTATCCTATTTTCTGTAAGGCCATATCTATTTGAATTTTAGTAGTCATGTTCCTCCATTTCACTGTTTGAGTGCTGTGAGCAATTTTATTTTGCGTGTTTCACATAATTTGGAACAAAATCTATTCAAAACAGTTAATAGTCCTCTAGACAACATAAATGATAGGCTGGAAGCATCCTTCACTACTGTGCAAAATGGAGCATTGCTATACTATTTTGCGTATATATTTTTTCATCAAATTTGTAGTAGATGTGCCTTTGCTTGTTCGGTTATTCTTATGGAACACTGTATCTTAAGTTAGTAACTGGCTCAAGGTACATGACTACATTGCCATGTTGAACTAAAACCACGACAATAATTATGGAATGGAGGGAGTACATTTTATTTGAATTTTCGTCAGTTTATTTTGTCTTTTGTTTGTAGGCAATGTGGCTGATGGGGATGATGATGGGCCTGAAATGTTAAACAATGAAATGAATGTCCATGAGTGGTCTCTTGTTACTGCTAGCATGATGTGTCCCTTGATGAGGTGATGTATATTTACCTTGTTCTATATCTATTATTTTTGTTAAGACATCTGACTATTGTGATAAGTAATACATCCGTATCTAGACAAATCTAAGACAAGAATTTTGGGACGGAGGGAGTATGTAATATTAACTGTAAATTTTGTTTACCATGATTAATATATGTTTTCTTGTACAAGAGTGTAGTTCTACCGGCTTAAATTTTTCTAGCGTCACACAGTTTTTCATGTCTCCTCTTTTCACGTTAGTTTAATAACTGATACTCGCATACTGCTAATGATTAACCTGTGGACGATTAATTCTGGAATATATAAGGTCCCTAAGTGTGGTATTGAACTTTTATTTCTTGTATATATATATATACTAGCTGAGAATCTTTGCAGTACTCAGTATTGAAGTTCAAATTGACTGATGAGATCATTTCCTTTAAAGGCATCTACCCATCTTCTAAGTTTGAAGCAATGACATACCGGTGCAGTTTCCTCCCCCTTCGAAGAAATTGACTGATGAAGTACCATTGTGTGTTCCATTGTGCATGCGTACATGTTCCACTTACCAGCTTCAAAGTGGACATGCAGAAATAAATCATCTAGTTATCGAATGCTCTTAGTTTTAGAGATGCATGATGAACTGAAGCTGGAATTTGTTGAACCAACTCTTGGAGTTTAGTAGTGCCTATCTTGAACGCTATTTTGTGTGACTGTCATCTTGGGCTCTTGTTCTATCTTCATTACCGATCAGTTCAGTCGTCTTGGACTTTTTATTTCCTTGTTTGAAGCAAGTGGCAGCCGTGTACCGTATCTGCTTGGGCTAATCCCCCTCCAGATATGCGGTATCTTTTTATTTGATTGCTGTTTCCTCTATGTTATGAGATGCATGCTGCCAGCTGCCAATTTTACCACACGGTGAATCAATCAAGCTCCTTGGGCATAAATAACACACCTGATTCTAGAACAGCACATCATCTTGGGCTGAAAATGGCGGGGCAACGGTCTATCTGATAAGCGCAGTTTCCTGTGTGAGCGGCCTCTCAACCGTGGTGATCTCACATATGGATGAAACTCGTCTAAAAAGAAGCATATGGATGAAAATTAGCAGCCGCGCGTCGCCAAAGTCACAAGTCATGTGAAACATGAGCCAGCGTGCATTTAGCATAGTTCTCCTCTTGTCCGATGTCATCCAAAGGGACCGGTTATATGTTGGCCCAAGTCTTTCTCTCTAGGAAGTATGGATCTAACTTCCATTTTTTCCCCGAGTGGAAGGGTCAAACTTTCATGGACGCGTCTAGTGGGCGCACAGCCGCCTGGGATGGATAGTGAGCGGCCGACCAAAAAGGAAACCACCTGGTCCCCCTTCGTCCTTAAAAGGAAAGTGGCCAGTCGCGTCCCGCGAAACCGTCGCTAGCAACCACGCGGTCCCGCGCACGCCAGCTGGCCGTGGGAATCACGTGCAGCGCAACCCCACCCCCTCTCCCCCCTCTATAACTGCCTCTGATCCAGCTATCTGCCTCACAGCATCTTCTTCCCCACGAAAGGGAAGATCCCACCAGGGTGAAAAATCTCCATCGCCAGGAAAAAGCCATGGCGCCTCCAAAGAACTAAGAACAGAGGAGAAGAGAGGAAAGAGATCTTGGGAGCAGGAAGAAGATCAGGAAAAACCTAAAAAGGCAAAAAAGGAGAGGAGGAAAACGTACATGTAGTTTGCACACAATCTGTGCAACCAGTTATCTGCTTCCGTGCAACTACAGCAATTCCAGCAGCCAACTATGGGCACACTGTGTGCAAAAAAAGTAGACATAAAATATATCCACAACGGTCATGTGCAAACAAAACATAGGCAAATTGAAGCTGCTTTCATGCAACTAAATCAGTTCCAGCAGCCAAATATATAGCCACACCGTGTGGAAAAATTATGTGCAACAAAAAAGATGTGCAAAAACATGGTAAGTATGTCAGCATCCCAAGCAGCAAACCAGCAAACCCAGCCACTATTGTGGCAACTGTAGGTCCAAATGAACCAACTGTATCAGCCGTTGTGTGAACTCCACCAGCAAGTGAGCCAGCTGTAGGACCAAATGAACCAACTGTATCAGCCGTTGTGTCAACTCCACCAGCAAGTGAGCCAGCTGCAGACACAACTGTGCAACCACAGCAACCAGAAGGAGGGAAAAGTGAGGATCCATTGAATTTCTTCCTTTTTAATTTCCCCTTCACCTCCCCTACAGACCTTATTTACCCATGGCTTTGTCATCTTCAAAAAAGCGTAGATTCCTGTAGACTTCCTTCTTGGTTAGTTTGTTTTGATGATCAAACCTTGTGCCTTCTTGAGCTGTTGGCAAAAGAGGTTGGACAGGTTGCCCAACACCACTGATAGTTGGCTACAAAATGTCTTGCAGTTGGCACAGGTAGACCTGCAGTTGGCTCAGAAGTTGCTCCGGTTGGCACATTTGAACCTGCAGTTGGCTCAATAGCTGCTGGTGGTGGCACAGTGGTTGCCGGAGTTGGCGCAGTTGAACCTGCAGTTGGCTCACTGGATGCTGGAGTTGGCACAGCGGTTGCTGGAGTCGGCACATTTGGACCTGCAGCTGGCTCACTGGATGCTAGAGTTGACACAGTGGCTACTAGAGTTGCCACAATGGCTCCTGGAGTTGGCACTGAGCCTTTGTCTGTTTGGTACTTTGCTAGATGTTATGCTGAGATCTTGAGTTGGCACTGTATCAGGTTTGCTTGGCAGTTTGTACTCTGAAGTTGGCAAGATAATGTCTGGGGTTGGCACAGCTAGATCTGTGACTGCCTCACTGTACAATGTCTCCTGCCAACTATACGGTCTAGAGCGTGCAACTATCCTGCATATGCAGCCAAATGATGTGTGAGTGTGTGCAACTGAAAAATGAAAATAAAAAAACAGAGATGCTCTTCACGTCGGTACCCATAGATGCGCTTGACGTCACCGGCTGCTGCCTCTCGACTCCGCCATCGCGGGCTGCAACCTCGCCTTCGCCTGTCGTCGGCTGCTACCGCACCAGGAAAAGGGAAAGGGATGGGAGGAAGGGGGAGAACGCGGGGACTCCGTGGACGGGCGGATCCGGCGTGGAGCTCCTCAGATCCGGCATGGCGGAGCTCATCGGATCCGTCCGGGTTCACGCGCGGCTGCGCGCCGGAGGCCGATGGCGGCGGTCGGCAGGAGGACGGGTCGCGTGCGCTCGGACGCCATGGCTGCGGCTTGAATCTGCACGGGGGCGGCGGCCGGCTGGTCAGGGAAGGAGGAGGAAGGAATGGAGAGGAAAAGTGCTCGGAGCCGGGAGATGAGAAGAGGATTGAGATGAGCGGCGATTTTTCTAGCGCTGTGGCCTATGCTTCCTTGTCGTCTAGCACTGGGGCTGTGTCGCCGCGGCCGCTCGAGACGATAAGCGAGCGCACGCGCACTAGTATGTATTTACGAACTTTCATATCCTCCACCCTTTGACTTCTCTACAAGCGCATAAATTTATTTGGGCCAAGTTCACTTTGGATCATATATAGGCCAAAAGGCCCATAAATTCCAACTCGTCCGCCGCGGCCTTTCCGCCTTTCTTCTAGCTAGGTTTCACAAATCCATCTTGCTTCCCTCAGAAGAAAAAAAGAGAAGAAGCACAAATCCACATCTTGCCCTTTGCACCGCCGCCGCTCCCTCTGCCTTTCCTCCTCTTGATTTCTCCAGCCGGTCTGGTAGTGTCCATCTCTACCTCAACATTTTCGAAGGGCAGCGAACTAGGAGTAGATCCTTCGCTGGTGATGGTATGGTAGATCAACAGCTTCTGGTATTTTTCGATCGGCGAGAGCCTCCCTACCGCCAGGCCATCTGAAGATTCTTCTACGTAGACAATTGGAGGCCGACAGTATTTTGGCGCAGGTATGCATCTCCACTTTTGATTGATGTTTTGCAGTAATCCGATACCTCGGCCTAATATTGATTCTCCATCTTCCTTTTGAGAGCCAGGTGACAGTACATTACTATGAGTCGCCGGTATTTGAATCTGATAGTGCATGACTTCAGCAGTCGCATCTATTCTCTCTGCCGCATCGACGCCCGCAAGCACCTCTTCTACGAAGACTCGGAAATGGCAAAGCGAGCAGCACAACCTGCAGTACCAAGGAAGAGCAAACGAGGAGAGTTGGCAGCGATGGGCGGCTGCAAAAGATTGCCTCGGCCGGCGATCAATTTCCGAGCATCGCCCAGCATTCATAACAAGACGACGGCGTACTTGTTCTCTATACTGGGAGGGGAGAGCAACATCCTTTACTCCGACAACAACTGCCAGACCACGCTCTGTAACCTTGACCTGAACATCATCGATCCCTTCGCTCCTCCCACTTCACGGAAGAGCTGGAATGCCATCAGTCTCCCCATAACCTCTCCCACAAAACCTCTGTCACTGTACGTCTTGGACCTCTTCCCCAATGCCAGACCCGGTTGCTGCTTCGAGGTCCTCTCGCACCGCGACAATGAACGCTCCCACCCCCACCCGCACCCGGCTGTTGTAAGGAGTGGAGCTGGGAAATTCTGCCGCCGCCGCCATTTTTCCGCAATCCAAAAACGCCCCCGACTTGTATTCCTATGCCGTGGTCGACGGTTCCACCATATGCATTTCATCTCTGGAGCAGGCCATAGGCACCTACACCTTTGACACGGTGAGCAGGAAATGGAGCCAAGCTGCGCACTGGGCACTGCCTTTCTTTGGCAGAGCTGAGTATGTCCCCGAGCTCGGCCTCTGGTTCGGCCTCTCATCCTGCAACCCCTTCTCCAGCCTATGTGCTCTCGATCTCTCAGCAATGGACCCTGGGCAGCCACCAAAGCTGCAGCATACTTGGGATTATATCGATCTGCCCGAGGAAGAGCCGTGGTCGCCGTCCCAGCTGCACCTCTTCAGCCTTGGCTCAGGCAAGTTTTGTGTCGCCGCCTTCTTCGGGACCGAGTTGGGCACCTGTGGTATGTCGGCGTACAATTCAAACTATGAAGCCACGTTTCGCAGGGAGTGTGCCGTCTTCACGGGCCTGGAGGTGAAGCGCTGAAATGATGGTGAGGGTCCTCTCCAGTTCATCAAGCACATGTCCAAGCGTTTCAACGTCGGAGACCGTAACATCGAGTGTGTGCTGTGAATAAATATTTGTGAATCTCTGATGATGGATCATAAACTTTTTTAACAGGACATGAATTATTAGCTTTGTATAAGAAGGTGTTAAATGGATTAGTTGATGGAATTGCTTGATGCCACCGCCATTTTTCCGCCGCGCTGCTATATGTGGTAGCAATAGCAACCATTTAACAATCAAATCATACAGATGAAACCTCAAACTTCAGGAATCAGCCAGAGTCTAGAGATCTCGTACAAATATACGTACAGTCTATACTCTATAACTGTAGATAGCAAAGTAGATGCATGAGGTACTTATTTCACTTATTCACACAAGACAAATTGCATTTTTATTGCAAGAACTTTAAGTTCAAGGCAAATTAGGCATGGACCACGCAACTGACTAAAAGTTTGGGTAACTGTCCTCACAATGCACACAAAAAAGACCATTGGGTAATTTGTAATTGAAAATATTTTTTTAATGAGTGCACAAATTGCTGGGAAAGAATGTCACTTTTGCAGCGGTACAGCCATGATAATGTTCCATCTCCAAATTAAGCGACAAAGCATCAATTGTACTTAGAAATATGATGAGCAAGTAAAAGCTTAATAATCCACAAGCTTGATTGATAGAAAAGAAGTTCCTCCAATATGCCACTCTCCAAATTCCAAACAAGAAAATATCTTCCATTTTCCTTGTAAAAATATACTGACAACTTGCAACCTGCTACAGTTTTAAGAAAGTTAAGTATTGATGATGAGTTGTTTCGACAGTGCTCGGTGTGCTAATTCCTTTTTCCCTCATAATGTTTGTGCAGTGCTGCTATTCTTAATCTTTTCACAATCTATATCTTTCATGTGCATGTGTTTTATAGTGTTACATATAAGAAGCTATCATATCTCTGAAGACAAGAAACTGAATCCTTTCATTTTCCTTCCAAAAAAGCTTTTTGTGAGCATATTGTACATGCAATCAAGTTAGTCGTTTTTTATTAGTAGCACAAAAATCATCTAGTTTGCTCGAGAGTTGAGTGATGTTAGTTTTACAGATGCATGATGAACTGAATATGGAATTTTCCAACTGTTGGAGTTGAGTAGTGCGTATCTTGAATGCTATCTTGTTCATTGCCATATTGGCGTCCTGTTGTATCTTCATACCCATTAGTCCTCCTGGATTTTGTACTTCCTTTTTTGAAGCAAGTACTAGCTGTTCAATAATTGCTTGGGTTAATCTTCCCAGCTAAGGGGTCTCTCATGATGATGGTTCCCGGCCTGGTGGGACGAACTAAGCACCCCCTTTGTCGGTTCCGTCCTGGGCACTTTGGGTGGCCCATGACTGCATACATGGTGATTCCCCAAGACTTGACGTACAAGACAAGAAAAGGCGGAGTCGTGAAGTGTTCTACCTCCTTAGGCGTAACCGACCTAGTTGTGTAAACCATAGGACCCTGATATTCTATAAACCAAGGGGCTGGCTCATTGTAGAACACATTAGAATCTCTTGTTACTTTGTACTCTGTACACCCCCAACTTAATAAAACACAAGCATGACGTATCGTCTTATCTCTCATGGAGAGTCAGAACCCAGGTAAAACCTTGTCTCTGTTACTATCATGCCAAGTAGCCTAGCTTAGGATACCCTACCGGGGGATCTATCAAATTTAGCTCCGACAACGATGGCCCATACATGTCCTGCTAGGTGAACGTCGTGGTGCGACGATATGTCGGGCCAGATGTTCGTTTTCGGCGGCGTCACCCTTGTCGCCAACTCGACTGGCCACCTCGGCCAGGTCAACGTTGTCGCTCCAGGCTGGATCATAAGATTCGGCAACATGGAGTACACCCTGGATCTCCACGGAGGAGCTGATCCTCTTGGGATTGGCATCTCGTCGGATTGAGAAACAGACGCTGGATTGGGACTCGGTGTCAAATCGAATCGTGGAGTTGTCAGAAAAAGTCGATTTTTTGACCCACCCACCACCCATTTTGTTGCCAAGGTCGAAGATATTACCGACGTCCTTGAAGGGGCCACCGATGAGTTTGAAGACATGGAAGAGGAGGTTGGCAAGTCTCTGGACTTCAGGCTTTCTTATGTTTTCTGAGAAGAAAAAAAGATATCATTATTTTATTTAATAAACTTCCGTCTCGTACAGAGTACTATATGATTTTACCGTTTGTTTCATCAGAAACAATCTGGGTCGGAAGGATTCGAACCTCCGATAATGGGACCCCAAGAGTCGAAAAAAATAAGATATCATTATTCTATTTAATAAACTTCCGTCTCGTACAGAGTACTACATGGTGGAACGCCAAAAGCTAGCAACAACGACAATGATGACGCCAACGGCAACAACGACATCGACCCCAAGAGTCCTCCACACAACGTGTCACGACACGAGAGGGAGCCCAACATTGAGTTCAGTCCCTATGATAAGGACATCCTGAGCGAAATCACTTGGCACTCCACGCCACGACGGATGCCGGGAGAGGCTGATCAGGTCTGCTAAGTAGCTTGCCAGGGATAAAGAAAAGCTGCTCGCGCGGCTCAGATTGTCGAAGAACACCGGCAATAGGTCCTCTAGTACGAGGAGGACGTGAAGAACAAAAAGAAGTGGATGGCGGCCTTAAGAACGGACCAGCCAAGCATGGCAGAAAACATGACGAAGGACTTGGACGCCGCCGCAGACCACAGTGCGGTTTCTAAACACATGTGGGCTAAAGACATGCACCCAAGTGCAGCAGATCGGCTTCCAAGACGTGATGGCAGGCAAACCGATGCGGGAAAACGGGCTTCCAAGGTGGTGGGACATCGCACGAAACACCACGCCGACGCGTCGCGCATCGTGGGCAGCTCGGACACCCGGAGTAGGGAAAACCCGAGGCACAACGTGCCATGCCGCCATGAGACATCGGTTGAGCAGACATCTTGGCCGCGCGAGCAGGCTAGGAACCGATGGTACAGACTGACATTCTTCAAATACGATGAGGAGTTGAGGACACCGACAACAACCACACATCATAGCATTGACACTCTCCGCGATCTAGTGGGGCATCTGTGATCTGCCCGCCTTGTTTCTCTTATCGGGTGGTCACCCACCCCTTCCCGTTGAACTTTAAACTCACGAACTCTCTTTTACAAATAGGCACCGATGTTTCAGAAAAATCCAGTTTATTTTTCTAAGCACCTAGCATTGTACAATGCCTCACAAGTATGGCGGGACCACATACCTTACGATTTGGGAAGGCGTCTGTGGGTTGCGGCAGCCGCTGCGCCAGTCACCGTCCGTTCTTTTTTTATTCTTGACAAAAACTGCTTTAAAATGAAAAAAAGTCCAAAACAAACCTTAAACTTGTACGGAAAAGCCCACTAATTTGGTCTACAAGTTCAAAATTTATTTTGGACTTTTCCTTTAAAAGCCCACTAATTTGGCACGGCCTGGCCCTTGCCACAGAGCCGCGCCATCTTCTGTAGCAACGTCCCGATTTGCCTGTCATCGCCGTTGTTCCGCGCCACCACCTCCTGCAGCTCCCACGCACGGCGGCTCGCCGCCTGCCCTTCTTCCCCGTTCACAGCCACGCACACTGCATGCGCCACATCCTCCGCCTGGAACTCCCCGAACTGCTCCTGCTTCACGCGCGCGGCCGCCGCGCCCACCTCCAGCGCGAGGTTGGCGTTCAGCGGCTGGTCAATGTGCAGCGGCAGCGCCACCATCGGCACCCCCGCCGCCATCGACTCCAGCACCGAGCTCCACCCGCAGTGGGTCAGGAATGCGCCGCAGGAAGGGTGCGACAGGATGCGCCGCTGCGGCGCCCACCCTTCCACCACCAGCCCGCGCGCCGGCGCGAACCCCGGCGGCATGGACCTCGCCGCGCCGCGGGCGTCGTCCTCTGCGTTCGGAAACCGAACCACCCACAGGAAGGGGACCCCACTGAGCTCCAGCCCGCGCGCCACCTGGGCCATCTGGCGCTCCGACATGAAGTACTCACTGCCGAACGAGACGAGCAGCACGGTGCCCGGCTCCTTGCCGTCCAGCCACCGCATGATGCGGCCGCCGTCGCGCTCCTCCCCCGATCCACCGGAGTCGACGAGTAACGGGCCGGTGGGGACGATCTCCTTGCCCAGGAGCTGCGACAGATAGTCCATGTACTTACCCTCGATGTCGGCGCAGGACTTGATGGCCACGAACCCGGACGAGCGCTCCAGGCTGAGCGGTACGCGGTCGCGCTCGGGAACCAGGGCGGTGCTGTCTTGGCGGGCGGCGAGCATCGCCGTGTACTTGGCATCCTCGTCGACGCCGCCGAGGCTGATGGTCTCGAACGGGAAGGCGCTGGGGTGCCGGTCCGTCTTCAGGCAGTGGGCAAAGAACGCCTTCGCAGCGGCGCCGCAGGTGGCGAAGTGGACCGCCGGCACGCCGCGCGCCTCGGCCTCGAGCGGCGCCCACGGCTGGATGAAGTCGTAGACGAGGATGTCCGGGGTGAGCTCGTCGAGGAGCGCGCCGAAGCGCGGCGCGGCGAGGTCGCAGGCGCGCTTGAGGACCGGCATGAGGCGGGCCGGGAGGCCCTTGGTGGTGTGCAGCGCGGGCGGGAGGTCAGGGAGCACCGGCAGGTGGAGCTCAACGAGCTTGATCCTGTCCGTCTGGTGATGTGCGAGCGACGCGAGGTTGACCGGCGTGGAGACGAGGTGGACGACGACGTTTAGGTGGTTGTCGGAGGCGCTGGCGACGAGGCGCTTGGCCAGCTCGATGTACGGGCTGATGTGGCCGTGCGCCAGCCACGGGAACATGACCACGCACATGCGCTCGCTCTCCGCCTGCGCCATGGCGATCGATGAGCTAGCTGGGAGGAGCTTCTGGTTCAGAGTACTGCTAAACAGTGCCTGGGTAGAATTCTTCTTCTTGCGGTGTGATCTGCGGCCGGCGGGGGCCGTGGATTTATGGATGGAGAGATCGTGTCTGGATCCGCGAGGGGGCTAACCGTCGACGACGTATGGGCACAGAGCTCAGTGAGTGAGGGGAGCGCCGCGCGCAAGCTCCCCGGAGGTCAGGAGTTGCGGCGTCAGCATGGGTGGCGCGCGGAGTCACTCGTCCTAGCTTCCTAGGCCACGGGTTGCCGGGGACCCGAGGCGCGTGTCGGGCTTCTTCCATCACGTCCGTGACTTTGGGTCAGGATGGGGCACGAAGCACGACGGCGCGAGGTTAGGTGGCTGGCGGCCTGGTTCGAATTTGTTTCCTATTTACATTACATATCAAATGTTCTTCCCCGTCTACTATATCACTAAGCTTCTTAGACTAGCCACAATGGGTATAGAGTAGTAACATGCAACATTGGCATGTTACTACTCTATGTTACTACCTCTATAGTGGGAAGTAACATATGCGTGGTAACATGCGATACTTCATTTATTATGCTATAGACTCATCTTGCTTTGGTATGTGTGATGTTATAGTAACTAGCTAAGTTACTGGAACTACCTCTCTCTTCATTAACTCATTGCCACATAGACAAATTTGCTGAGTTGGACTTGAATTTACTGCTGAAGTTACTCCCACTGTGGCTAGTCTTAGGGATAAAAAGCCTCACAATCAATTGAGGTGTTCAATTAAAATTAGGTCACCCAATTTTAACCAAGTCAATAATTTCTCAAAACTCTCATTCAATTCTTTTACACTATACACTATACACTATACACTATACACTATACACTATACACTATGCTTCTTAATTTTTAAGTCCTCACAATTCATTGAGGTCTTCAGTTTAAAACTTGATCATCCGATTTTGACCGGATCAATAATTTCTCAAAGAACTCTCCCATTTAATTATTCTAATTCACCATATTCCCTAATTTTGAAGCTCTTTTATTCGATTGAGATATTCAATTTTGAATTTGGTTTATGATTTTGATCGGGCCACGAATTTTCAAACCAATCAACATCAACCGCTAGAAAAACATATCAACCCCGTGCACCCTCTTACCACCTAGAAAAAAGAAACGTCACCATATGATGATACTATAGCATCAATATAGTACATGTAGCCACCGACGCAGAATGTTACCCATAAAAATATAAGTTGATTAGCACATAACACAGAATCACATCATGAAAGGCCCACCAAATAAACACATTATAAATAAACATAAAACGCACTCCATCGTCTCCCCCATCCGCCAAACTAAATATTCTACCAGATCCAAAATACAAGGGATATTAGTTCTTTGGAAAGTCAAATTTCTTTAACTTTGACCAAGTTTAGAGCCAAAAATATCAACACCCACAATATTAAGCCAAAATATTATGGAAATTCATTTCATGATGAATTTAATAATACCAATTTGATATTACGAATTTTGATATATTTCTTCATAAATTTGATCAAACTTAAAGAGATTGGATTTCTCAAAAAAGTAATACACCTTATATTTTAAAACAAAATGAGTAATTTTTTTTTCAGAATCTCAACAACACCAAGGAGGCAGTAAATTGCGCCCAACCCTTCTAGTATACTACTATATTAAACTGGCTAAGGTAGGGGCTCCCCGAAATTGCATACGAGCACTCAGCGTCAACACAGCCCACTGCAATCATACCCAACCAATTGTCTTGGGATCAACACCCACTATATTAGCCTCTTTGTATTGCGTTCATTTATCATCCCGTATCTCCGTCTGCTTCCTTTGTTTATTGCCCACTGTTACAACCAACTTGCTAGTTGATTCATTGATCCATTTATGAGCGATGAGTTATTTCTCTCGCGCTGTTGTTTCACCACGCAGTACATTGCCAATACATGTATGGAGTCAGTGTAATATTTCCATTTTTTACTAGTTCAGCGATGAGGTAATATATTTAAATGGGTAGACACTTACTTCAGCTCTCCAATTCTTGTACGGGCAGTGACTTTCTTGCCCAACTTATCTGGCTGGATAGCTGCCAGGAGCTGCATCCCTATGCGTGGGTCCCATGATTTAGACCTATGTTCAAACCCTTATCTCCAAAACGCATGCACCAATGTGGTATAAAACGCAGAACCATTATATAAGCACAAACCCAAATACTAATTTCTAGGAAATTATGTAAGTAAATCCAAGAGATTTTTCAACACATTTCATGTTTTTTTTGTCTTAAGTGAAAAGCTGAGAACGCCATGGTAATAGTTCTATTAACATTTTCATAATAATCTCATGATTTTTCTGAAAAATGTTAGAAATTATTCTCTTCTAAAAAATTTGAGAATTTAATAATGAAAATTCCGAGAAAGGTGCAATTCTTTTTTTGCGATAAACTTCTAATCTAGGTGCAATTAATCGCACAATCAAAACTAATGTATGTTGTGACACACACAAATGAAGTATCCTTTTTATAGTTCCTTATCCTTGTTAATGTTATTAAATGAGCGTGTACCCAAGTCTTTGCCATTTAATGCTTTGTTGAAATCTGTGGTAGTATGTTTTCTCAGACACACTATCTTGAATTAAATAAGTATGGCAGCTTTTTACTGTTGGCATATACGCAAGCACACATTATTGCAATCTCTCTATGAATTAAACGAAAACCTGCATCGATCCCCAAACGAACCATGAGTGGCGGTTCCAGAGTGTGTCGCCATGTGCTCCTCATTCGCGTCCAGGGGCTCCCTCCCTTTTTTCAATTTTTTTAGAGTACTATGTGAAATTGACATGTGGCAGTCAATAAACAGTGTATTGTATGACCTGTTCCTATGAATAGTAGTTGCACATATTAAGTAAGTATGAACAGTAATCTCACATAAACAGTAATCTCGGGCAAACAGTAGAGCACATGAACAGTACTGCTTATGAACAGTACTCCACGCGAACAGTGTTACAACAAAATGCAAACCCATTTTTTAGGAGAATGCGAGCACACTTAAAAAAATGTTACGAATAGTAATTAGTTGAACAATATTATTTCCATATGAAGATTTCAAAACAAAAATACAAACCATTTTGTCAAAAAACTAAGGTTTTTATACATCAAAGACAAGAGACCCGTCTGTGCAAATTTTTACCTAGAGATGACATCCGAGAAGCTCGGTAAAAAACACAATAGCTTGAAACAAATTTCCGTTGCTCAAAAAATTATACGTGGTGCCCTCAAACTGTATTTGCTGGGCCCTCACAATTAACTTAAATTTATAGCTTCGGCTCAAAATTGTTGAGGCTCTCTTGGGCTTCATCATGAAACCAGGTCACAGCAATGGCTTCCAGCAAAATAACAGGCTTGGGTCGACGACAGGCTAAAATGGCCTGCGACGGCATACAAATCCCAAATGATCTTTATGGATCTGTATGTTTTAGCATTTCTACTAAGTTGAAATGCACTACTATGCATGTTCTGTGTGGCTCATGGAAACTAACAGGGGAAGTAAATTCTTGTAATGTCGTGTACATCAAATTAGCATCTTTATTAACAAAGTCGTATATGTTCTATGGATACCGATGTTGTAGCTTTCTAAGTTGAGATATACTAGTTCTGTGTAGGTCATGAAGCTGACAAGAGATGTAAGCTCTTGTGATGTCGTGCATTCAATTAGCATCCTTATTACAAAATGGTACATGTCCAATGGATAAGCATGTTTTAGTCTCCTAAGTTCGAGATACACTCAAGTACACATGTTGTGTGTGGTTCATGTAACTGACTAACATGGGATTTAAATTCCTGTAGGGTCCCAACACAGGAGAGCAAGCTCCGTCCACACCCCAATCCTTGCAGCAGGCGACATGAACACTGGAGGCGGCATTTCAACGGCATCGGCATCCATAGCAGGCGTGTCAACCAACAAGAACATGAGCTGCACCGTCCTGACAGGCACCTTCACCGGCCAGAGCGCTCTCGGCTGGTACCTCCTGTCGAAGCCCAAGAAGACTAAGGAGGTCATTGACTGATCGCCCTCCCCCACTGTCTTCCACTAAGATAGGATCCTCCCTCCCTCCATGTGCTTCTTCTCTCGTCCGGCGGGCGATGAGACTTCCATCTGGCTGCTCTTAATGAGCTCTTCAAGGTACCTGCCCTCTCCTCTTCTCTCTGAGAGAGATACCACGTTTCAAGTTGTTCTTCTCCCTGTGTAGTGCACTATGCTAGCGAATACATACAGAGGCAAGATACGATAATTATGCATTATGCTAAGTGACTTGGTAAATTCAAGCCCTAAATTATTACACACCCACCCAGTTCTATCTTGGAAATTTATGCATGTGTGATGTGCCGATTAAGTGCCTGGAATGAATCATCAAATGCTGCTTGTGTGTCTTGTAAAGAAAAGCAGTCTTGCTCTTGTCTATAATCTCAAGGCAATCAAAGTTTGAACAAATTCTGCAGTGTAACCCCTGTAGCAATGATGATATGATGTTCTAGAAAGGGAGCCGGTAAATATGACTGGAACTAACATAACACGTGTATTAAGGTCTTGTACTACTCTGGAGTATTTGATATTTGATCTAGAGTTGTTTTGTTCAAGGCATGTGTAGTGTAGGTGTTGTGCAACTTGTATTTGATTGTTACATGATGAGGGATTTTGCCTTCTCCAGAGAGCAAGTTCATCCTGGAGAAGTAAGAACCTCATGCCTCTCTCTGCTTGGTAGCTACTCTTTAGAGTTTTGATTTCATACCATTTTCAATCACTTGTGCTCACAACATGGACATGGTATGATACTGCCCTGTTAATTATACCCGCAAACTAAACTAGCTACTAGTTGGTAACAAGAATGATGCATCAGTAGTCATAAATAATCATTTTGCTGCAGCTGATAATCTTTAGTGGCTAGTGTTGTTGCGGTTGTTAATATTTTGGTGGTGTGGCTATCAACCAATGTGATGCATATCTAGGCTTTTAGGCTACTATGGTTTTTCTTGCTATAAAATGTATTGTATATTTTTTGTTGCTGTACAATTTTATGTTGCTTTGGCACGATATATTGTTTGTCCTTTATGGGTTGGGGCCACTAGTTAATCGCGTTTTCTCTCTTGCTCTCACTGTCTCTCTTTCCCCAGGTCACCGGGAAGCTTGATATTGTGAAGGGCGAGATGACCGATGGATGGGTCGTAATTGGTTTGCTGCTGAGTGGATCTGTTGTCATTTTGCCGGGTGCGCCATTAGCTCATTCGGTATTATTCAACCGAAGGAAGGAAGGCTTGTCTTGGTATGCCGATGCATGTGCCATGACCATTCGCTCAAACAGAAGACAAATGACAAGACAAGGAAGGAAGGGCCAGTAGTGAGTAGTGGGAGCTGGTGTTAGATTCATCCATGAGCTTATTTAGTTTTTGGTGTTGTTGGGGAAATGGTTCGGTAGGATGATGATATGTGGGTGTATTGACTGACTTGCACTCGTGCATGATTGAATCTTCGAATGAACAATACAAGACACCATGTTTTTGATTTGGATTCTTATGCGACCCGTTATGCTGCCAAAATTTCTAGCAAAAATCAGCATGACTTCTACAAATTTTGGCCTTGTTTGTAAGAAAACTAAGATTTTAGGATGCTGGATGCAAAATGTTAGGGTCTTGGCTGGAAGAATATGCTCTCAAAATGTTGGCTTCTTGTACAATGACATGGATCCGAAGATTATGTCTTGTTCTCAACATCTCGTTATGGCCCCTTTCTCTTTCTTCCATTTGTTGCATTGAGTTCCTTCCTCAAAACGACATATAGTATTAAGAACAAGAAAATAGTGTGATGGAGAAGCTTATCTTGATAGAGAGAAAATTGGTGAAGGATTTCATACTGCAAGTAAATTAGAGAATAGGTGAAAGTATCTTAGAGAATAGGCCCATAAATTCCAACACCCTCCACCGTTGCCTTTCTGCCAAGATTTCACAAGTCAATCTTGCTTTCGCACCGCCGCTGCTCTCTCTACCTTTATTCTTGATTTCTCAATTTTAGATTGCAAATATATCTTTCATCATTGAAAAAATGCACAATTATTTCGACTGATTATCAATTTTAGATTGCAAATGTTTTGAATGTACATATTGATTGTAATTATTTTTGGGCTGATTATCAATTTTAGATTGCACATGTCGTGAATGTACATATTGATTGTAATTACAATTAAAAAAGTGCAAGAAAGCACGATTTATAGAGTTACAATAGCTTATTTTAGTGGCTGGTACATGGGTGAGTTTTGTTGACAATGACCAATACTGACACATAACAGTTCATAACTTAACATGGCTTTAGAAGATCAATAGCATAGCAGATCATAACCTGATATGAACGTGGTCATGGATGATTACAAGTTTGTACTCCATGGAAATGTTGGTTGGAAGAAATTGTTGAGTCGAACCAAATATTTGAAGTTCGCAAAGGTGAAAGCTAAACTTATGGATTTTATGAAATCTTTGAACTACTTCTTTGTACTGGTCTGTTTTCTATTGTATGATGACTAGCTAGGAGGACGACTCCTTTTCAAGAGGGAGAGGATGATGAGAGCATGACAACTGTTGACCCTTTAGAGTCGAGTATGACTCCTTTTCAAGAGGGGGGCATGATGAGGACATCCCAACCATTGACACCACATCACCTACCATCAACGACCCCTTCACAAGAAGCCATGCACAACAAATACATGATTGGGTAAACACTAACTTGAGTTTATCTTATGACCATGAAAACATGGTTGTGCCTTCACCACCTTTATCGTTGGTTGAACTGAGGTGTGAAGGAAATATGCCCTAGAGGCAATCATAAAGTTGTTATTTTATATTTCCTTATTCATGATAAAGGTTTATTATTCATGCTAGAATTGTATTGATCGGAAACCTAAATACATGTGTGAATATATATAAACAAACACCATGTCCCTAGTGAGCCTCTCCTTGAATAGCTCGTTGATCAAAGATGGTTAAGGTTTCCTGACCATGGACATGGGTTGTCATTTGATAACGGGATCACATCATTAGGAGAATGATGTGATGGCAAGACCCATCCATTAGCTTAGCATTATGATCATTCAGTTTTATTGCTATTGCTTTCTTCATGTCAAATACATATTTCTTCGACTATGAGATTATGCAACTCCCGGATATCGGAGGAATGCCTTGTGTGCTATAAAACATCACAACATAATTGGGTGATTATAAAGATGCTCTACAGGTATCTCCGAAGGTGTTTGTTGAGTTGGCATAGATCGAGATTAGGATTTGTCACTCCGAGTATCGGAGAGGTATCTCTGGGCCCTCTCGGTAATACACATCATAAGAAGCCTTGCAAGCAAAGTGACTAATGAGTTAGTTGCAGGATGCTGTATTACGGAACGAGTAAAGAGACTTGCCGGTAACGAGATTGAACTAGGTATGAAGATAACAACGATCGGATCTCGGGCAAGTAACATACCAACAGACAAAGGGAATTACGTATGTTGTCATAACGGTTCGACCGATAAAGATCTTCGTAGAATATGTAGGAGCCAATATGGGCATCCAGGTTCTGCTATTGGTTATTGACTAGAGAGGTGTCTCGGTCATGTCTACATAGTTCTCGAACTCGTAGGGTCCGCATGCTTAACTTTCGATGACAATATTGTATTATATGAGTTATGTGATTTGGTGACCGAATGTTGTTCGGAGTCCCGAATGAGATCACGGACATGATGAGGAGTCTCGAAATGGTCGAGAGGTAAAGATTCATATATAGGACGATAGTATTCTGACACCGGAAGTGTTCGGGGGTACCGGGTACTTATCGGGTCACCAGAAGGGGTTCCGGGCACCCCCGGCAAAAGATATGGGCCTAATGGGCCAAGAGGGGAAACACACCAGTCACCAGGGTCTGGTGCGCCCCCATATGGGCCAAACCAAAGGGAGAAGGAAAGGGGGGAAGAGAAAGGAAAGGGGGGATTCGGCCTCCCCCTTCCCTTTCTCCCCCTCCTCTTTCCTTCCCCCTAGTAAATAAGGAAGGGAGGGGCGGCCGGCCTAGGAGGAACCCAAGTAGGATTTGGTCCTACTTGGGGCGCCTCCTGACCTCTCCCCTATCCCTCCCACCTATATATATATGTGGGGGGGGGGGCTAGCACACACCAGACAATTGCCTAGCCGTGTGCGGCACCCTCCTCCACCGTTTACACTCTCGGTCATATTTTCGTAGTGCTTAGGCGAAGCCCTGCGAGGATCACTCCACCATCACCGTCACCATGCCATCGTGCTGATGGAACTCATCTACTACCTCGACGTCTTGCTAGATCAAGAAGGCGAGGGACTTCACCGAGCTGAACGTGTGCAGAACGCGGAGGTGACGTGCGTTAGGTACTTGATCGGTTGAAGCGCGAAGAAGTTCGACTACATCAACCACGTTGAGAAACGCTTCCACGTATGGTCTACGAGGGTACGTAGACACACACTCCCCCTCGTTGCTATGCATCTCCATGGATAGATCATTGCGTGTGCGTATAATTTTTTTTGTTTTCCATGCAATGTTTCACAACAGTGGCATCATGAGCCAGGTTTATGAGTAGATGATATGCACGAGTAGAACACAAAGAGTTGTGGGCGGTGATAATCATACTGCTTACCACCAATGTCTTATTTTGATTTGGCGGTATTGTGGGATGAAGCGGCCCGGACCAACCTTACATGTCCACACACATGAGACCAGTTCCACTGACTGACATGCAATTAGTTTTGCATAAAGGTGGATGGCGGGTGTCTGTTTCTCCTACTTTAGTTGAATCGAATTTGACTGCGGCTGGTCCTTAAAGAAGGTGAAAACAACAAACTTGACGAAACACCGTTGTGGTTTTATGCGTAGGTAAGAACGGTTCTTGCTAGAAGCCCGTAGCAGCCACGTAAAACTTGCAACAACAAAGTAGAGGACCTCAAACTTGTTTTTGCAGGGTATGTTGTGATGTGATATGGTCAAGACATGATGTGATATACGTTATTGTATGAGATGATCATGTTCTGTAAGATATCAGGCAACCGGCAGGAGCCTTATGGTTGTCTCTTTATTGTATGAAATGCAAATGCCATGTAATTGCTTTACTTTATCACTACGCGTTAGCAATAGTTTTAGAAGCAATAGTTGGGGAGACGACCACGACGCAACGATGGAGATCAAGGTGTCGAGCTGGTGATGATGTAGATCATGATGATGCTTTGGAGATGGAGATCAAAAGCACGAGATGATGATGGCCATATCATGTCACATATATTGATTGCATGTGATGTTTATCTTTTATGCATCTTATTTTGCTTAGTACAGCGGTAGCATTATAAGATGATCCCTTCACTAAATTTCAAGGTAAAAGTGTTCTACCTGAGTATGCACCATTGCTACAGTTCGTCGTGTTGAGACACCACCTGATGATCGGGTGTGATAGACTCTACGTTCACATACAACGGGTGTAAGACAGATTTGCACATGCAGAATACTTGGGTTAAACTTGACGAGCCTAGCATGTACAGACATGGCCTCGAAACACTGGAGACTGAAAGGTCGAACGTGAATCATATAGTAGATATGATCAACATAGAGATGTTCGCCATTGATGACTACCCCATCTCACGTGATGATCGGACATGGGTTAGTTGATTGGATCACGTATCACTTAGATGACTTGAGGGATGTCTATTTAAGTGAGAGTTCTTAAGTAATTTGATTAATTGAACTTAAATTTATCATAAACTTAGTATTAATAGTTTTTGCATATCTACGTTGTAGATCAATAGCTCGCAATATAGCTCCCCTATTTTTGATATGTTCCTAGAGAAAAATAAGTTGAAAGATGATAGTAGCAATGATGCGGACTCGGTCCGTGATATGAGGATTATCCTCATTGCTGCACAGAAGAATTATGTCCTTGATGCACCGCTAGGTGACAGACCTATTGCAGGAGCAAATGCAGATGTTATGAACGTTTGGCAAGCTCGATATGATGACTACTTAATAGTTTAGTGCGCCATGCTTTACAGCTTAGAACTGGGACTTCAAAACATTTTGAACGCCACAGAGATATGAGATGTTCCAAGAGCTGAAATTGGCATTTCAGACTCATGCCCGTGTCGAGAGGTATGAGACCTCTGACAAGTACTTTGCTTACAAGATGGAGGAGAATAGCTCAACGAGTGAGCATGTGCTCATAATGTCTGGGTACTACAATCGCTTGAATCAAGTGGGAGTTAATCTTCCAGATAAGATAGTGATTGACAAAGTTCTCTAGTCACTATCACCAAGCTACTAGAACTTCGTGATGAACTATAGTATGCAAGGGATGACGAAAACGATTCCCGAGCTCTTCACGATGTTGAAATCGGCGATGGTAGAAATCAAGAAAGAGCATCAAGTGTTGATGGTTAACAAGACCACTAGTTTTAAGAAAAAGGGCAAGGGAAAGAGAGGGAACTTCAAGAAGAATGGCAAGCAAGTTGCTGCTCCCGGGAAGAAGCCCAAAGCTGGATCCAAGCCTGAAACCGAGTGCTTCTACTGCAAAGGGACTGGTCAGTGGAAGCGGAACTGCTCCAAATATTTGGCGAATAAGAAGGATGGCAAAGTAAACAAAGGTATATTTGATATACATGTTATTGATGTGTACCTTACTGGTGCTTTTTGTAGCCCCTGGGTATTTTATACCGGTTTAGTTGCTAAGATTAGTAACACGAAACAGGAGTTGCAGAATAAACGAAGACTAGTTAAGGGCGAGGTGACGATGTGTGTTGGAAGTGTTTCCAAGATTTATATGATCACCATCGCACACTCCCTCTACCTTCGGGTTTAGTGTTGAGCCTAAATAAATGTTATTTGGTGTCTGCGTTGAGCATGAACATGATTAGATCTTGTTTATTGCAATACGGTTATTCATCTAAGTCAAAGAATAAATATTGTTCTATTTACATGAATAAAAACTTCTATGGGCATACACCCAGTGTGAATGGTTTATTAAATCTCGATCGTAGTAATACACATATTTATAATATTGATGCCAAAAGATGCAAAGTTAATAATGATAGTGCAACATACTTGTGGCACTGCCGTTTAGGTTATATTGGTGTAAAGCGCATGAGGAAACTCCATGCAGATGGGCTTTTGGAATCACTTGATTATGAATCATTTGATACTTGCGAACAATGCCTCATGGGCAAGATGACCAAAACTCCGTTCTCCGGAACAATGGAGCGAGCTAATGACTTATTGGAAATAATACATACCGATGTATGCGGTCCGATGAGTATTGAAGCACGCAGTGAGTATCGTTATTTTCTGACGTTCACAAATGATTTGGGAAGATATGGGTATATCTACTTAATGAAACACAAGTCTGAAACATTTGAAAAGTTCAAAGAATTTTAGAGTGAAGTAGAGAATCATCGTAATAAGAAAATAAAGTTTCTATGATCTGATCGCGGAGGCGAAAATTTGAGTTACGAGTTTGGCCTTCATTTAAAACAATGTGGAATAGTTTCAGAACTCATGCCACCTAGAATACCACGGCGTAATGGTATGTCCGAATGTCGTAATCGTACTTTATTGGATATGGCACGTTCTATGATGTCTCTTACCGATTTACCGCTGTCGTTTTGGGTTATGCATTAGAGATAGCTGCATTCACGTTAAGTAGGGCACCATCTAAATCGGTTGATACGACACTGTATGAACTGTGGTTTGGCAAGAAACCTAAGCTGTCGTTTCTTAAAGTTTGGGGTCGCGACACTTATGTCAAAAGGCTTCAGCCTGGTAAGCTCGAATCCAAATTGGAGAAGTGCATCTTCATAGGATACCCTAAGGAAACAATTGGGTACACCTTCTACCAAAGATCCGAAGGCAAGATCTTTGTTGCCAAGAATGGAACCTTTCTAGAGAAGGAGTTTCTCTCGAAAGAAGTGAGTGGGAGGAAAGTAGAACTTGATGAGGTAATCGTACCTTCTCTCAAATTGGAAAGTAGCACATCAAAGAAATCCGTTCCCGTGATGCCTACACCAACTAGAGAGGAAGCAGATGATAATGATCATGAAACTTTAGATCAAGTTGCTACTGAACCTCATAGATCAACCAAAGCACGATCCGCACCAGAGTGGTATGGTAATCCTATTATGGAAGTCATGTTATTAGACCAAGGCGAACCTACGAACTATTAAGAATCTATGATGAGCCCAGATTCTGACAGATGGCTTCAGGCCATGAAATCTGAGATAGGATCCATGTATGAGAACAAAGTGTGGACTTTGGTGGACTTGCCTGATGATCGGCAAGCAATAGAGAATAAATGGATCTTCAAGAGGAAGACTGACGCTGATGGTAACGTTACTGTCTAGAAAGCTCGACTTGTTGCAAAAGGTTTTCGACAAGTTCAAGGGGTTGAATACGATGAGATTTTCTCACCCATAGCGATGCTTAAGTCCGCCTGAATCATGTTAGCAATTGCCGCATTTTATGATTATGAAATCTGGCAAATGGACGTCAAAACTGCATTCCTTAATGGATTTCTTAAAGAAGAGTTGTATATGATGCAACCAGAAGGTTTTGTCGATCCTAAAGGTGCTAACAAAGTGTGCAAGCTCCAGTGATCCATCTATGGACTGGTGCAAGCATCTCGGAGTTGGAATATATGCTTTGATGAGGTGATCAAAGCATATGGTTTTATACAGACTTTCGGTGAAGCCTGTATTTACAAGAAAGTGAGTGGGAGCTCTGTAGCATTTCTAATATTATATGTAGATGACATATTGTTGATTGGAAATGATATAGAATTTCTGGATAGCATAAAATGATACTTGAATAAGAGTTTTTCAATGAAAGACCTCGGTGAAGCTGCTTATATATTGGTCATCAAGATCTATAGAGATAGATCGAGACGCTTAATAGGACTTTCACAAGCACATACCTTGACAAAGTTTTGAAGAAGTTCAAAATGGATCAGTCAAAGAAATGGTTCTTGCCTGTGTTGCAAGGTGTGAATTTGAGTAAGACTCAAAACCCAACCATGGCAGAAGATAGAGAGAGAATCAAAGTCATTCCCTATGCCTCAGCCATAGGTTCTAAAAAGTATGCCATCCTGTGTACCAAACCTGTTGTGTACCTTGCCATGAGTTTGGCAAAGGGGTACTGAAGGAAATATGCCCTAGAGACAATAATAAAGTTGTTATTTATATTTCCTTATATCATGATAAATGTTTATTATTCATGCTAAAATTGTATTAACCGGAAACTTAGTACATGTGTGAATACATAGACAAAACAGAGTGTCCCTACTATGCCTCTACTTGACTAGCTCGTTAATCAAAGATGGTTATGTTTCCTGACCATAGACATGTGTTGTCATTTGATGAACGAGATCACATCATTAGAGAATGATGTGATGGACAAGACCCATCCGTTAGCTTAGCATAATGATCGTTTAGTTTTATTGCTATTGCTTTCATCATGACTTATACATGTTCCTCTGACTATGAGATTATGCAACTCCCGAATACCGGAGGAACACCTTGTGTGCTATCAAACGTCACAACATAACTGGGTGATTATAAAGATGCTCTACAGATGTCTCCAAAGGTGTTTGTTGGGTTGGCATAGATCGAGATTGCATTTGTCACTCTGTGTATCGGAGAGGTATCTCTGGGCCCTCTCGGTAATGCACATCACTATAAGCCTGGCAAGCAATGTGACTAATGAGTTAGTCACGGGATGATGCATTACGGAACGAGTAAAGAGACTTGTCGGCAACGAGATTGAACTAGGTATGATGATACCGACGATCGAATCTCGGGCAAGTAACATACCGATGACAAAGGGAACAACGTATGTTGTTATGCGGTTTGACCAATAAAGATCTTCATAGAATATGGAGGAGCCAATATGAGCATCCAGGTTCCGCTATTGGTTATTGACCAGAGAAGTGTCTCGGACATGTCTACATAGTTCTCAAACCCGTAGGGTCCGCACGCTTAACATTCGATGACGATTTGTATTATGAGTTATGCGATTTGATGACCGAAGTTTGTTCGGAGTCCCGGATGAGATCACAGACATGACGAGGAGTCTCAAAATGGCCGAGTGGTAAAGATTCATATATAGGACGATGGTATTTGGACACCGGTAGTGTTGCGGGTGATACCGGGTCACCGGAAGGGGTTTCGGGCAACCCCCGGCAAACATATGGGCTTAATGGGCCAAGTAAGGGAACACACCAGCCCACAAGGGGCTAGTGCGCCCCCTATAGGGCCAGCCACATTGGGAGAAAGGGAAAGGAGAGGAGGAAAAGGAAAGTATGAAGTAGGACTCCTACTTCCTTCCCCTCCCCCTCCTTCCTTTCCCCCTTGTCCAAATATGGTAGGGGGGCCGAATTGGACTAGGGGCCCAAGTAGGAAGGGGTTCCTCCTACTTGGGTGTGCCCTAGGCTTCCTCCCTCCCTCTCCCTCCTTTATATACGTGGGGAGGGCACCCCTGGAACACACATCAATTGTTCCTAGCCATGTGCGGCGCTCCCCTCCACAGTTAACACCTCGGTCATATCGTCGTAGTGCTTAGGCGAAGCCCTGCGCCGGTAACTTCATCATCACCATCGCCAACTGGATCAAGAGCTCGAGGGACGTCATCGTGCTGAACGTGTGCTGAGCACAGAGGTGCTGTACGTTTGGTACTTGGATCGGTTGGATCGTGAAGACGTTCGACTACATCAACCGCGTTACTAAACGCTTCTGCTTTCGGTCTACGAGGGTACATGGACACACTGTCCCCACTCGTTGCTATGCTTCTCCTAGATAGATCTTGCGTGATCGTAGGATTTTTTTTGAAATACTACGTTCGCCAACAGTGGCATCCGAGCCAGGTCTATGCGTAGATGTTATATGCACGAGTAGAACACAATGAGTTGTGGGCGGTAATAGTCATACTGCTTACCAGCAACGTCTTACTTTGATTCGGCGGTATTGTTGGATGAAGCGGCCCGAACCGACACTACATGACCGCGTTCATGAGACTGGTTCTACTGACGTGCTTCGCACACAGGTGGCTAGCGGGTGTCAGTTTCTCCAATTTAGTTGAATCAAGTTTGACTACGCCCGGTCCTTGTTGAAGGTTAAAACAACACACTTGACGAAAAATCGTTGTGGTTTTGATGCGTAGGTAAGAACGGTTCTTGCTAGAATCCCATAGCAGCCACGTAAAACTTGCAACAACAAAGAAGAGGACGTCTAACTTGTTTTTGCAGGGCTTGTTGTGATGTGATATGGTGAAGATGTGATGATATATAAATTGTTGTATGAGATGATCATGTTTTGTAAAAGTTATCGGCAACTGGCAGGAGCCTTTTGGTTGTCTCTTTATTGCATAATATGGAAGCGCCATGTAATTGCTTTACTTTATCGCTATGCGATAGCAATAGTTGCAAAAGCAATAGTTGGCGAGACGACCATGTGACGACACGTTGATAGAGATCAAGATGATGGAGATCATGGTGTCATGCCGGTGACGATGGAGATCATGACGGTACTTTGGAGATGGAGATCAAATGCACAAGATGATGATGGCCATATCATGTCACATATTTTGATTGCATGTGATGTTTATCTTTTATGCATCTTATTTTGCTTAGTACGGCGGTGGCATTATAAGATGACCCCTCACTAAATTTCAAGGTATAAGTGTTCTCCCTGAGTATGCACCGTTGCGACAGTTTGTCGTGCCGAGACACCACGTGATGATCGGGTGTGATAAGCTCTACGTTCACATACAACAGGTGCAAGCCAGTTTTTGCACGTGCAGAATACTCGGGTTAAACTTGACGACTCTAGCATATGCAGATATGGCCTCGAAACACTGAGATCGAAAGATCGAACATGAATCATATAGTTGATATGATCAACATAGAGATGTTCACCATTGAAAAATACTCCATCTCACGTGATGATCAGACATGGTTTAGTTGATATGGATCACGTAATCATTTAGATGACTAGAGGGATGTCTATCTAAGTGGGAGTTCTTAAGTAATATGATTAATTGAACTTTAATTTACCATGAACTTAGTCCTGATAGTTTTTGCATATCTATGTTGTTGTAGATCAATAGCTCGCGCATAGCCCTTCTGTTTTATTTTTGATATGTTCCTAGAGAAAACTAAGTTGAAAGATGATAGTAGCAATGATGTGGACTGGGTCTGTGATCTGAGGATAATCCTCAGAGCTGCACAGAAGAATTATGTCCTTGATGCACCGCTAGGTGACAGAACTATTGCAGGAGCAGATACAGACGTTATGAACTTTGTGATGAACTATAATATGCAAGGGATGACGAAAATGATGCCCAAGCTCTTCGTGATGCTGAAATCGGCGAAGGTAGAAATCAAGAAAGAGCATCAAGTGTTGATGATTAACAAGATCACTAGTTTCTATAAAAAGGGCAAGGGAAAGAAAGGGAACTTCAAAAAGAATGACAAGCAAGTTGCCACTCCCATGAAGAAGCCCAAAGCTAGAGCCAAGCCTGAAACTGAGTGCTTCTACTGCAAAGGATATGGTCACTGGAAGCGGAACTGCCCCAAATACTTGGCGGATAAGAAGGATGGCAAAGTGAACAAAAGTATATATGATATACATGTTATTGATGTGTACTTTACTAGTGTTCATAGTAGCCCCCAGGTATTTGATACCGGTTCAGTTGCCATGATTAGTAACTCGAAACAAGAGTTACAAAATGAACAAAGACTAGTTAAGGGCGAGGTGACGATGTGTGTCGGAAGTGATTCTAAGGTTGATAAGATCACCATCGCATACTCCCTCTACCTTCGGGATTAGTATTGGACCTAAATAAATGTTATTTGGTGTTTGCGTTGAGCATGAGTATGATTGGATCATGTTTATTGCGATACGGTTATTCATTTAAATCAGAGAATAATTGTTGTTCTGTTTACATGAATAAAACCTTCTATGGTCTTACATCCAATGTAAATGGTTTACTGAATCTCGATCGCAGTGATACACATATTGATAATATTGATGCCAAAAGATGTAAAGTTAATAATGATAGTGCAACATGTTTGTAGCACTGCCGTTTAGGTCATATTGGTGTAAAGCGCATGAAGAAACTCCAGACTGATGGGCTTTTGGAATCACTTGATTATGAATCACTTGATGCTTGCGGACCATGCCTCATGGGCAAGATGACTAAGACTCCGTTCTCCGGAACAATGGAGCGGGCACTGACTTATTGGAAATAATACATACTGATGTATGCGGTCCGATGAGTGTTGAGGCTCGTAGCGGGTATTGTTATTTTCTAACCTTCACAGATGATTTGAGCAGATATGAGTATATTGATACGTCCATTTTGCATCATGCTTTTATATCGATATTTATTGCATTATGGGCTTGTATTACACGTTATGTCACCATACTTATACCTATTCTCTCTTATTTTACAAGGTTTACATGAAGAGGGAGAATGCCGGCAGCTGGAATTCTGGGCTGGAAAATGAGTAAATATTAGAGACCTATTCTGCACAACTCCAAAAGTCCTGAAACTCCACGGAAGTCATTTTTGGAAATAATAAAAAATACTAAGCGAAGAAATACCAGATGGGCCCACACCCTGGCCACGAGGGCGGGGGGCGCGCCCCCTGCCTTGTGGGCCCCCTAGCAGGCCTCCGGTGTCCATCTTCTGCTATATGAGGTCTTTTACCCTGGAAAAAATCATAAGCAAGCTTTCGGTAAGAAACTCCGCCGCCACGAGGCGGAACCTTGGCGGAACCAATCTAGGGCTCCGGCAGAGCTGTTCTGCTGGGGAAACTTCCCTCCGGGAGGGGGAAATCATCGCCATCGTCATCACCAACGATCCTCTCATCGGGAGGGGGTCAATCTTCATCAACATCTTCACCAGCACCATCTCCTCTCAAACCCTAGTTCATCTCTTGTATCCATCTTTGTCCCAAAGTCTCAGAGTGGTACCTGTGGGTTGCTAGTAGTGTTGATTACTCCTTGTAGTTGATGCTAGTTGGTTTATTTGGTGGAAGATCATATGTTCAGATCCTATATGCATATTAATACTCCTCTGATTATGAACATGAATATGCTTTGTGAGTAGTTACGTTTGTTCCTGAGGACATGGGATAAGTCTTGCTATTAGTAGTCATGTGAATTTGGTATTCGTTCGATATTTTGATGAGATGTATGCTGTCTCTCCTCTAGTGGTGTTATGTGAACGTCGACTACATGACACTTCACCATTGTTTGGGCCTAGAGGAAGGCATTGGGAAGTAATAAGTAGATGATGGGTTGCTAGAGTGACAGAAGCTTAAACCCTAGTTTATGTGTTGCTTCGTAAGGGGCTGATTTGGATCCATATGTTTCATGCTATGGTTAGGTTTACCTTAATACTTCTTTTGTAGTTGCGGATGCTTGCAATAGGAGTTAATCGTAAGTGGGATGCTTGTCCAAGTAAGGACAGCACCCAAGCACCGGTCCACCCACATATCAAATTATCAAAGTACCGAACGCGAATCATATGAACGTGATAAAAACTAGCTTGACGATAATTCCCATGTGTCCTCGGGAGCGCTTTTCTCTATATAAGAGTTTTTCCAGGCTTGTCTTTTACTACAAAAAGGATTGGGCCATCTTGCTGCACTTTATTTACACTTGTTACTTGTTACCCGTTACAAATTACCTTATCACAAAACTATCTGTTACCGATAATTTCAGTGCTTGCAGAGAATACCTTGCTGAAAACCGCTTATCATTTCCTTCTGCTCCTCGTTGGGTTCGACACTCTTACTTATCAAAAGGACTACGATAGATCCCTTATACTTGTGGGTCATCAAGACTCTTTTCTGGTGCCGTTGCCGGGGAGTGAAGCGCCTTTGGTAAGGGAAAATTTATATAGTGTGCTGAAATTTACTGTCACTTGTTACTATGGAAAGTAATCCTTTGAGGGGCTTGTTCGGGGTATCTTCACCCCGACTGGTAGAGCAAATAGTTGCTCCTCAACCTACTGAACCTATTGAAAATGTCTACTTTGAAATTCCTTCGGGTATGATATGGAAACTGCTAGCTAATCCTTTTGCAGGAGATGGAACATTGCATCCCGATTTACATTTAATCCATGTGGATGAAGTTTGTGGATTATTTAAGCTTGCAGGTATGCCCGATGATGTTATCAAGAAGAAGGTCTTCCCTTTATCTTTGAAGGAAGATGCATTGACATGGTACATGCTATGTGATGACGTTATCAAGAAGAAGGTCTTCCCTTTATCTTTGAACTACAAACGATTGGAATTGGAATTTCATCAGAAGTTTTATCCTATGCATCTTGTTCATCGTGATCGTAATTATATATATAATTTTTGGCCTCGCGAAGGAGAAAGCATCGCTCAAGCTTGGGGGAGGCTTAAGTCAATGTTATATTCATGCCCCAATCATGAGTCCTCAAGAGAAATGTTGGAGTAAATGGCCACGGGTAGCCTAACCGACTCCCCCTGGCTCTTTGAAAAATTATCAGGCCATTCAAGCCTTCAAGCACACAAAGCATAGGGCCGCCTTCCTCCGGCCGGCTATCCCAGGGGCCGACTCCCAGAAGGCGACCCAGTCTCAGAAAACCTCCCCCAAGAAAGATAAGAGATAGCCGACTCTAGGAAGCCGGCCCCAAGAGGACCGACTCCCAGAAGCCAGCCATGAAGAAGGCCGACTCCCAGAAGCCGGCCAAGACTGCACCCACTAAGACTGTACCCATATAACGGTGATAGGATGGGGCGTGGCCGCAGTACAGCCCACTACCCCCGAATCCCGGAACAGGCATGGCCACAGGGCGCCGTACGGGCCAGCCATCCCCCGTCCGGCGCGGCACTGTAGCCATGTTGGCCCCGACGTCACCCACGACAGGTGCCAGAACGGCCCGCGGGCGGCGGGCCCCTTTGCCAGGGAGACATCTGGAGACGGCCCTGCCTCCTCTAGTCGGCCAGGGATGTGGCCGGCCCCCAACAGCCGGCTACCTCCCTCCCTCGAAGCATGCGCCCTGTTAAGGAGACAAGACGAGGTAAGGCTACAGTGAGAGCTTGCAAGGCGGCGACACTGTAGCCATGCTTACCTTGACAAAGCCCTCATCAACAGAGGTGAGGCAACAGTAACCAGCCGCCGACAAAGCCCCCATGCGGTGGGGCCGGCGTGCCGGCCAAGAAGCCGGCAGCCGGCGGGACGCACCAGTCGGTGGGCCCCAATGACCGGCGGAGAAGCCGGCGAGCATAGACACTGGTGGCTGGGACCCGCGCCTAGCCGGATTACCATTGTACCCCTGGGGGGTAGGCCTATATAAACCCCCTGGGACACCCCTGCAAAGGGTTGGTCTCAGAGAATTACACACACCACATAGAGAGAAAAGGAGAGCTAGCCTTGCCCTTCTTCTCCCTCTAACCCGACAGCTCAAGGAGCGCTTGTAGCCACTTGTCTTGATCTAGTGATCATGCGAAGACCCCGCAGAGCAGGACTAAGGGTGTTATCTCCACGCAGAGCCCCGAACCTGGGTAAGATTCGCCGGCGTGCATGTCTTCGCCTCATCCCGTTTCCAGGCACCGACAACGTCTTACTGGCTCCCACAATGATAAGCCACCCGTTGGCATATGTCGCACCTACCACCCGACATTTGGCGCCCATCGTGGGGCCAGGTGCACCGTCGTTCGGAGACCTGTTCTGGACAGGAACCCTTTTCCTCCCCCGCGAGCGCAGCCAGCCCGCTGCACCCGATGGTGCTTGCCCCGACGCGCTGCAAGGCGTTGACGGCGTCTGCGCAGCGAGCTGCCTTGCCGATCTTCTTGGCGAGGCTCGCATCTCCGACGAGCCCGCGTCCGACGCAGGCACGGACTACCCCGAGAGCCGCCTCGTCAGCCTCCTCGACCAACTTCACGTCTCCAGCGAGCCTGCTGTAGAGTTAGAGTCGGTCGGCTCCACCGACCCGATGCTTGTCGACTCCGATACGGCATCGCTCGACGCCTACCCCTCCGACGTGGTAGTCTTCAACGACCCTCTCCCTCGAGCTGACAGCGACAGCAGCACTGTCACTGAGGTGCTGGTCATCAGCCACGTCGCCGACTCGAGCGAGTACGCCCACGACGCCCTGCAAGCGGCGATGCATGACTTATCCGTCCCCATCCCGGCCGACGCCAACGCCGAGACCCTGGAGGCACGCCGCCTCGCCCTCATCGCGGAAGGCCAGAAGATAGCCTCCATGAGACGCCTCACCGAGGCTCACCAGCGCGAAGTCGACCGCGCCGCCTTTGGCACGCCGCCTCATGGCGGGCCGAGCCGAGCCGGCCTCGTCAAGTAGCGCGGCGCGGCCATCGCCAGCATGCTGGGGGCAGACCGCCCCGTCTATGCCACCACGCTCGAGAATCTGCGAGCCGCTCATGCGGCCGCTGAAGAGCTAAATGGGCTGGGAGCTGATGAGCTCCCCTACATGACAAGGCGAATCCAGCAGCTGATCGACGCGGCCGCAGAACGGCACGAAGCCGGCGCCCGCGCTGAGAGTCCTCCCCCATGCCGAGAGCACGCCGCGACATCCCGGTCGCCGACTGCGAGCGGCGCCCGCACAAGGAAAGACAAGGAGCCGGCTGCTAGCCGCAGCCGGATTCGGATCACCATCGAGCGCGACGCGGAAGGCCGCCCTTGAGGAGTGACGCGCCAAGGAAATCCGCCTCCTCCCCCGCCTCGAGGGGAGAGATATCCCACCCCGCCACCTGTCACGCATCCGACTCTTGGTGGCCGACTAGGCCACCGCGAAGGAGTCGGCGAGAACGACGCCCGCCACCGGATCGACCGCCTAGCTCGATCCCTGGCGCTAGAAGAAGAAGACGATGTCGGCCCGCCATGCTTTGGCCCCCGCATCCGCGACGAGCCCTTCCCCAAAGGGTTCTCGCTCCCTAGAGACACGCCCAAGTACAACGGCTCATCGACTACTCTACTGCTGTCAGCATAGCGAACGGCAATAGGTGCGTAGCCGTGAAGTACGTCCCTCTCATGCTGCAAGGCATGACACGCACCTGGCTCAACAGCCTCAAGCCCTACAGCGTCAACAGCTGGCTGGACTTCACGGAAGTCTTCGTCCGCAACTTCACTAGCACGTACAAGCGGCCTCCCAAGCCCCGCCAGCTCTCCCTATGCGTCCAAGGGCCCAACGAGTCGACCCGCGACTACCTCACACGGTGGGCCAAGCTCCGCAACTCCTGCGAGGGGGTGCACGAGGTTCAGGCCATCGAATACTTCACGGCCGGGTGCCGAGAGGGCACCCTCCTCAAGCATCGACTCCTCTGCGACGAGCCGGCTACCATCGATGAGCTGCTGATCATTGCAGACAAGTACGCCACGGCCGACTCCTCGATGAAGACCGAGCTCCGAGTGGACGCCTCTGGGAAGGTGCTCGCTCCGGCTCCCAAGACGCCGGCTGGCGACCCCAATCGGAGCCCCTACCAGAACGACCACAAGCGCAAGGCCCCTATGCCGCCTTCCACCAGTCGGCAGGTGGCCACAGTCGAAGATGAGCAGCCCGAAGAACGGCCCGCTCCCAAGAAGAAGGGCGGCAGGCCGGCTTGGCAGCCGGCCTTCTCCTACGAGCAGACTCTCGATGCCCCCTGCAAGTTCCACAGCGGCGCGAAGCCGTCCAACCACACGACCCGAAAGTGCCACTGGCTCACACGGATCTCCAAGGGCGAGGGGCTGGTGCCGCCTCCACCTCCCGGCCCGCCGCCTCCAGCCCCCCAGCAGCCGGCTGCTCGACCAGCAGTCGGAGCCATTCAAGATGAGTTCCCTGAAGAGCACGCCGCCTACATCGTCTTCACGAGCCAGGTTGAAGACAAGCGCAACCGGCACCGACAGCACCAAGAGGTCAGCGCAGTCGCCTCCAGCAACCCCGAGTTCATGCATTGGTCCGAGAAGCCTATCAACTGGAGCCGGGCCGACCACCCAGAGGTGATGCTGTCCCCTGGCTCCTATGCATTAGTATTGGATGTCACCCTCGCAACGGAGAGGCGAGCTGCCCGATTCTCTCGCATTCTGATTGATGGCGGAAGCAGTATCAACATACTGTACCGCGATACCATGGAGAAGCTGAACCTCAAGGCAAAGCAGCTCATGCCAAGCCGGACCGTGTTCCATGGCATCGTACCCGGCTTGTCCTGTTCCCCGATCGGCAAGATCAAGATGGATGTTCTCTTCGGAGACAAGGATCACTTTCACCGAGAAGCAATCTGGTTCGAGGTAGTAGATCTGGAGAGCCCTTACCACGCCTTGCTTGGCCGACCTGCTCTGGCCAAGTTCATGGCTGTGCCCCACTACGCCTACCTAAAGATGAAGATGCCGAGCTCGAAGGGGATCATCACTGTAGTCGGTGACTACAAGAAGTCCATCGAGTGCGCCGCAGCCAGCAGTCGATTGGCCGAGTCCCTCGTAGTGGCAAAAGAGAAGAAGATGCTGGAGCGAGTTGTGGCCAGGGCCGGCAAGCAGCCAGCCTTGTCTCCCAACCCCAAGGATTATGATGCGCAGGGCTCCTTCCAGCCGGCCAAGGAGACGAAGAAGATACCTCTGGACCCGGAGAACCCGGAAAGGTTTGCAGTCATTGGTGCAAACCTGGACAGTAAATAGGAAGGCGAGCTCGTCGACTTCCTCCGTGAGAATCGAGACATCTTTGCATGGTCCCCAAAGGACATGCCGGGTGTTCCGAAGGATTTTGCCGAGCACAAATTGCACGTCCGAGCCGACGCGAAGCCGGTCAAGCAGCCCCTCCGCAGACTATCAGAAGAGAAGCGAAGAATCGTAGGAGAAGAGATAGCCCAGCTCCTCGCCGCCGGCTTTATTATGGAAGTATTTTTCCCAGAGTGGCTTGCCAACCCAGTCTTGGTGTTGAAGAAGAACAACAAATGGCGTATGTGTATAGACTACACCAGCCTCAACAAGGCCTGCCCCAAAGATCCGTTTGCTTTGCCACAGATTGATCAAGTGATAGACTCCACGGCCGGATGCGAGCTGTTGAGTTTTTTGGATGCCTACTCAGGATACCACCAGATCAAGTTGGACCCAGCAGACCGCCTGAAGACTGCCTTCATCACACCATTCGGAGCTTTCTGTTACCTGACTATGACATTCGGCTTGAGGAATGCCGGTGCCACTTTTCAGCGTTGCATGCAGAAATGCCTCCTCAAGCAACTCGGCAGAAATGCCCACGTCTACATAGACGATATTGTGGTGAAGACAGAGAAGCGCGGCACCCTGCTGGAGGACCTCAAAGAAACATTTGCCAACTTGCGCCGATTCCAGATCAAGCTCAACCCCGAGAAATGCGTGTTAGGAGTACCAGCCGGCCAGCTTCTAGGTTTTCTGGTCTCCGAACGCGGCATTGAGTGCAACCCTGTGAAGATCAAGGCCATTGAGAGAATGGAGATTCCCACCAAGTTGCGGGACGTGCAGAAGTTCACTGGGTGCCTGGCCTCCTTAAACCGCTTTATCAGCCGGCTAGGAGAGAAGGCTCTCCCCCCTGTACCGACTCATGAAGAAATCCACTCATTTCGAGTGGAATGACCAAGCAGACCAAGCCTTCCATGAGTTGAAGAAGATGCTGACTACTCCACCTGTCCTGGCGGCGCCGACTGAGAAGGAGCCCATGCTCCTTTACATTGCCGCGACTAGCCGAGTCGTCAGTACAGTTGTCATGGTCCAGCGCCCGGAAGAAGGCCAAGCCCAACTAGTCCAGAGGCCGGTATATTATCTAAGCGAAGTACTGTCCAGCTCAAAGCAAAACTACCCGCACTACCAGAAGATGTGCTATGGAGTATACTTCGCCGCCAAGAAGCTGAAGCCCTACTTTCAAGAGCATCCCATCACGGTCATGTGCACCGCCCCGCTTGCTGAGATCATAGGCAGCCGGGATGCATCCGGCCGGGTGGCTAAATGGGCCATTGCGCTGGCACCTTACACAATCTTCTACCAGCCCCGCACCGCCATCAAGTCCCAAGCATTGGCCGACTTCCTCGTCGACTGGGCCGAGACCCAGTACCTACCGCCGGCTCCCGACTCTACCCATTGGCGGATGCACTTCGACGGGTCCAAGATGCGCACCGGCTTGGGAGCCGGCATCGTCCTCACCTCTCCCAAAGGCGACAAACTCAGATACACGCTGCAAATCCACTTCGCCATCTACAACAACGTGGCCGAGTACGAGGCACTCATACACGGGCTCCGGCTAGCCAAAGAGCTCGGCATACGCCGGATCCTGTGTTATGGCGACTCAGACTTGGTGGTCCAGCAGTCATCTGGCGACTGGGATGCCAAGGATGCAAACATGGCGAGCTATCGATTCCTCATCCAGCAGATCAGTGGGTACTTCGAAGGGTGCGAGTTCCTTCACGTGCCACGGGCCGACAACGACCAAGCAGATGCCCTGGCGCGGATCGGCTCCACCCGACAGGCTATACCGACCGGTGTCTCTCTCCAGCGCCTCCTCAAACCGTCCATCAAGCCGTCTCCAGAGTCGGACTCTATCTTCGTACCGCCTGCCACCGATGCAGTCGGATCCGACTGGAGGAACCCAGCAGGCGGCTCGGGGACTTCGACAACCGGCCCGGGGACTGCCGTAGTCGCACCCGGCTCAGGGACTTCAGAACCCGGCCCGGGGATTGCAGCAGTCGGCCCGGGGACTGCAGCGACAGAAGAAGCGGTGGCCGACTCCAACTCCCCACCACCCAACCCGCCCACCCGAGTCACAGTGGCCGTACTGACAGTAGAAGAAGTCACAGCTCCATCATGGGCCCAGCCCATCCTCAACTTCCTAGTCAATAGAGAGCTGCCGGCTGATGAGATCTCGGCAAGACTAGTGCAACGTCGAGCCGGGGCATATGCAATAATAAACAGAGAACTTGTCAAGCGCAGCGTCACTGGAGTCTTTCAGCGCTGCGTCGAGCCAGAGAAAGGTGTGGCAATCCTCAAGGATATCCATCAAGGCGAATGCGGCCACCATGCAGCCTCAAGATCACTTGTGGCCAAAGCTTTCCGCCACGGTTTCTTTTGGCCGACTGCTTTGGAAGATGCCAAAGAGATAGTCAAAAGCTGCAAAGGATGCCAAGTCTTCAGTTCCAAGCAACACCTGCCGGCTTCCGCACTCAAGACCATCCCCCTCACCTGGCTCTTTGCCGTCTGGGGGCTGGACATGGTGGGCCCATTCAAGACAGCCCGCGGCGGCCTGACACATCTGCTTGTCGCCGTGGACAAATTTACCAAGTGGATCGAAGCAAAGCCGATCAAGAAGCTGAACGGGCCGACTGCCGTGACGTTCGTTGCCGACATCACTACTCGGTACGGCGTGCCGCACAGCATCATCACCGACAACGGCACAAACTTTGCCAAAGGAGCACTGGCGCGTTTCTGCGTGACGCAGGGTATCCGACTGGACTTAGCGTCCGTTGCCCACCCGCAGTCAAACGGCCAGGTCGAGCGAGCAAATGGACTCATCCTCTCCGGCATCAAGCCCCGACTGGTCGTACCACTGGAGCGATCGGCCGGCTGCTGGCTCGATGAGCTGCCGGCTGTCCTCTGGAGTCTGCGTACTACCCCTAACAAGTCAACCGGCTTCACTCCGTTCTTCCTTGTATATGGTGCCGAGGCTGTCATCCCAACCGACATCGAGTTCGACTCGCCTCGGGTCACCATGTACACGGAGGCGGAGGCCAAGGAAGCGCGAGAAGACGGCGTCGACCTGCTGGAAGAAGGCCGGCTGTTAGCACTCAGCCGGTCCGCCATCTACCAGCAGGGTTTGCGCCGTTACCACAACCGCAAGGTCAAGCCAAGATCTTTCCAAGAGGGCGACCTTGTGCTTTGGCTGATCCAGCGAATAGCCGGCCAGCACAAGCTCTCGTCCCCTTGGGAAGGCCCTTTCGTCATCAGCAAGGCACTAGGCAACGACTCCTACTACCTGATCGACGCACAAAAACCAAGAGCACGCAAGAGGGATGATTCCGGCAAGGAGTCGGAGCGACCATGGAACGCGAACCTCCTGAGAAGATTTTACAGTTGAAAGCAGTATGTATCATGCTACCTTTTTGTATTAAGTACGAAACAACGGGCCCCCCGAGGAGCACTCGGGGACTGCCCTCCTTTATCTATGAATGACGAGTGTCATATTCATGAATGTATTATTACATTTGATTTTCTGTCTGGCACCGGGTTCGACTAGTCGGCCCGGGGACTGGCCGCCTTAAGTTATATTAAAGTTCTACCCGAAGTCAGATAAGTAGTGTGCCGGCTCCCGAGCCCTCTTGTTGAAAGTCGCAGTTCGAAGAACCGACTGTCCGACTGGCAAGAGCCAAAGGCAGAAAGGATGCCCACATGAAAAACGGCTAAGGACTAACGAACTTATATAACGCAAAGACGGCCTCCAACCACGCTTGCCGGCTGACAAAACAGTCGGCTGGCTGGCCTCCCAATCACTTTGCTATAATCCAACAAAGCTAGAGTACTTGCCCTCCCAACTGGCCAAGCACTTCTCCAGCCACAGATTGCAGAGCAACTGTTCGACTGGGGAGGCGGCAACCAAGGGAGGGCGGCAAAGGAAACAACAGAAGGATGAAAAGCAAAGAACAAGGGAAAGCCAAACGCATGCATAATTATATTTACACATAAGGCCCCCAACAGGCCGGTAATCAATATAGTTCGAATACACCCCCAGTGGGTGGAATTGTGCAAACCTAACAAAATACTGTTCCAAGAGTGGTAAAATAGGAAAATAGAGGCAGCAGACTAGACTAAGGGCGCGGTGTGGGAGCCAGGTTGGTCGGTGGAGACGGCGCCACCGGCTGGAGGAGTGGTCGGCTGGCGGGTCTCGGCTTGATCATCGCCGGCTGCAGGCGGTGCACCCGCGCATGCCTTGTTGCTGGAGGCACGGTCAAGCTGAGGCTGACCGGCCGCTCCACCATCAGGCCCGGCGTCTTCACCCTCCTCCTCCTCCTCCTCCTCGCCCTCGTCGCTGGAGTCGATCTCCTCCGCCGAGTCCTCGCCGTCTGCCGGGTTCAGCCCGAACCACTCCTCCGGCTGGGCAACACCGTTGTCGTCCACCTCAGGAGCGAAGGCGCTGGTGTCGGTGTAGTCGGTGATTGCCGAAGCTCGCTGGATGATAGTTGGCCGCGCCGGCTCCAGCTCCGTGTCGGCCTCCTGCCGCCAGGTGGCCAGCTGGTCCAGACTCAGCTCGGGATACCAGGCCTTGGCGAACTCCAGCGCCCGCCTGGCGCCAGACCAAGCCGCCGAAGCCTTCCAGGCCTCGAAGCGGCCGACCGCCACCTCCAGCCAGTCGGCAGTCCGACTGGGGGTGCAGGGAATCACTTCACCAGGCCAGAGAGCGGCCAACACCTGCGCCCCAACACGCTGAAGCCGGCGGAGCAGGCGATGAGCCGGCTGGAGGCGGGCCTGGATCGCCAAGAGCTGCTCCTCCAGCGACCGGCGAGCGTTTGGTGCGATTTCAGCGCCAGCCTGCCTTTGTGCCTCGCGGTGAGCCTCGACGACCTGGTTGGCGGCGGTAGAGTAGCCAGGGAAGTACTCTGCGCAAGGAAGAAAGAGAAAGAAGAGAAAAACACCAAGTCAGAAAACGAGCTAAAACGGCAAGCGGCAAGCAAGGACGAAGAGGAAGGCGGCCTACCGTCAACCAAGTCTTCGATCTGGCCATAGCCGTTGATCAGCGTCTGCTTTGCTTCGGCCCAGCTGGCCGCCTCTGTCTCATACTCGGCTTGGAGGGCAGCCTCGCTGTCCCGCACCGCCTTCAGGGCCGCCTTGTGGCTCTCCTCCTGGTCAGCCAACCTCTTGGCCAGGCGGTCACGCTCTTGTGCCAAGGCGG
This sequence comes from Triticum aestivum, assembly GCF_018294505.1. Taxonomy (NCBI): domain Eukaryota; kingdom Viridiplantae; phylum Streptophyta; class Magnoliopsida; order Poales; family Poaceae; genus Triticum; species Triticum aestivum. Next base: position 65,974,378 of record NC_057799.1, on the reverse strand, counting down.
CAAACTCGGCCTCCTTAGTGCGGAGGGCGGCCTGAGTCCCGCCCAGCTGCTCCCTTAGACTGGCATTGGCCGCTGCAGGGATGGCAGAAAAGAAAGAAGCAATAAGGAAGAAGTCGTCAAGGAAGATCCGACCCGACTGCTCAACAGTCGGCCCGAATCTCGGGGACTACACCCAGTGGGTGCACTGACGCGCCCCCACGTGAGATAAAAGACGAAGCACTTACCCCGGCTCTCAGATAGGTCAGCAGTCTTCTGGGTCAGCTCCCGAGCCTGGGAGTTGAAGGCAGCCGCACGGAGGTTGTGGTAGTCCTGCAAGTCAGGCAGAGGAGCGAATGAGAACAATAATAGCAAAACAAGGCCTGCTAGGAAGTTCCAAGCCGCCTGCTCAGCAGCCGACTCGGAACTCGGGGACTACACCTAGTGGGTGCGCTGACGCGCCCCCACGAAAGAAACCAAGATCAAAAAAGCAAAGACAAAAATACTAACCCGAATGGCCGCCCGCGTCGCAAGGAACTCGTCATTATATTTCCTCAGCGCCGCTGCCTGGGCATGAAGCCGGTTCCGGACGTCCTGCGCAGCCACGTTCACCACAGCCGTCCCTCCACCCGACGTCCACCCCAAGCTGGCGCTGGCCACCTCCATGTCTTGGGCCGACGAGCTGGAGCCCGCGGCCTTCTGCGGCTCCGATGCAGCCTTCCCCGCGCGCTGGCGCGACGACGTCTGGACCACCAGATCAGTCCTCGTGGCCGGCTCGCCCCCGGCCGATTGCGCAGGCGGCAAGTTAGGCCGGCCGCCTTGGGTCGCCCCAGTCGGCGGGGTCGGTGCTGCCTCCCTCTCCGGGACGACGACGCCGTCCTCCCTTTCCAATCCCGGCTGGTCACCGCCGGCTTCTTCTGGCGGGGGCTCTGGGGCCTCAGGCGCCGCGACGCGCAGAGGGGTGACTAGCAAGGCCCCCTCCGCCATCGCCGCGGCCGCAACCTTCGCTTGGGCCTTGGCCGCTGCATCGGCGCGCGCCTTCGCCGCCTCCTCCTCCTGCGCCGCCTTGGCGGCGGCCGCCCTCAACTCCTCCGCCTCCCGCGCGTTTCGCTCCGTCGCCGCCTGAAGCTCGGCACGGGGGTCCACATGGCGAGTGGTGCTCCCGGATCCTCCCGGCGATCCAACGACGGAGGCGGCAGCAACCCGCTCGAGCGACAGTGGAGCCCTGATTTTTTCAGAGAGGACAAGGATTCAGGAACTACCAGAGAAAAGAAGAAAGAATACACGAAGGAGTATACACTTACGCCGACACCGTCTGCGGCTGCTTCACCGCCTTGCGGAAGCGGGCCGCCTTCGCGGCCACCTCTTCCCGCCTGGTCGCCGCTGCCCCGCCCTTGGGCTTCTTCGGCCGACTGCCGAACAAGCCCGACGCGGCACGACGCTTCTGCCCGCAGCCCCGAGCAGGCGGCGCGGCGGAGGAACCCACGCCGTAGCCAGACGCCGGCTGGCGGCGTGGGACGACTTCCGCCTCGTCGTCATCCGGCCAGTCGTCGAAGCTGACTCCAAGCCCGGAGCCACCTGCCTCGCCGCCGGCTTGGCCGCCACCCGCCTTGGTGTTGTCATCCATGGCGGCCGCCCCCAAGTCGGGGTCCTCCAGGTCGTGCTCCTTCTGGTCGGGGAGGAATCGGCGCTCCGCCTCCGACCTGCCTGCAGGCCGAAGGAGAGGGCTCTGCCGAGACGTGCCGACTAGTCAGAGCCGGCCAGAAGGAACTCGGCGACAAAACTAAGAGAAGAAAGGGATAAAGAGAATATACCTTGGGCGGCAGATGTGCTCGGGAATATGGCTCCTTGCCAAACCGCCATTCTGCGGAGAGCTTGCAGTTCGCAAGGTAATTCACCATATGGGCCACCTCGTCGTGCGGCATGTCCTTGGTGCACATCCGACTCGGATCGAGCTGGCCGCTCATCTGACAGATTAGGTGAGGGCGGCTCTGAAGCGGAAGCACCCGGCGCACGACGAAGGCGGCCAGCAAGTCGGACCCAGTCAGGCCCTCCGACTGGATCATCACCCGCAGTCGGGCGACGGCCGCGGCTCCAGCCGGCGTCAGCGTCACGGCCCGATAGGACCACTGGGGCCGCCTACCCGCCAGCGGGCCGACTACATAAGCCGGCAAATTGACGTATTCACCTTGCGGGGCGACGTTCTTCACGTAGAAGTATGACTTCTGCCAGAGCTTCACCGACTGGATTAGCGTGATGACGGGGAAGGGGTTGTCGGCTGCCACCATCCGCATCGCGATGAAGGCGCCACTCTGGGCCGGCACGCCCTGCATACGCGTGCCCAGCTTGGACTGGAAGAACTCCCCCCAGAGCTCGAGGGTGGGGAGAACGCCAAGATATCCTTCGCACAAGGTGACGAAGGCAGACAACAGCACCACCGTGTTCGGCGTGAGGTGGTGCGGCTGGAGTTGATAGAATTCGAGGAAGGAACGGAAGAAAGCACTCGCTGGCAAGCCGATGCCGCGCAAGAAATGCGAGCGGAAGACCACCCGCTCGCCTTCCTCCGGCTCCGGCGTGATCTCCTTCTCAGGCGCGAGACGGACCCGCACCTTATCCGCGCCGGGCAGCCGCCGCGTCTTGTGGAGGAACTCGACGTGGTCCACATGGACGTTGGAGCCGTCCCAGTCCGCGCCGTACTGCATGGCGGCGTGAGGCCGGTAAGAACGAGTGCGGCGGCAGGGAAAAGAATGGTAGGACGGCGCGGCGGCGAGACGCTGCTGTGAGGGAAAGCAGGAGGAAGAAGATGGCGGAGAGGAGAGGAGCGTGCGAGCGTCTGCCGCTTCCCCTCCTCCCCCTACTTATAGCCTCATGCGGCAAAGCCGAGGAGGCGAGGCGTGGGTTGGGACGTGGGATTAACTGCGCCCACTCCCCCACGTCCCGCGATTACTGCGCCCTAAAGACGTGCGGAAACCGCCGCAGGAAGATGTGCGGACGGCTTTGGGCCGCAGAGAATCCGCGCCTGGGCCTGGGCGCAGGAGTGGTGGGCCCCCGACCTGTGGCGACGTCTTGTCGGGCGCATGGGCTGGCAGGCTCTTTTCAGCCAAGGGATGCCACGTGGTTCGCAGGCGGCGAGCGGCCGGCCCGCAGCCCGGCGCACGTGCCGACAGACTCCCGCCCTCCGACTTTAATTTTTTTCCGCCAAGACGGCGCGCCCAACCGAAGCCGGCTCCCAGCTGCTGGCTCGTCAAGATAAGAAGCTGCCCGAGCTTCTCGACCTCCACTCAACCTCGAAGCCCAATCAGCTTCGGGGACTACTGTCGCTGTAAATGGCCACGAGTAGCCTAACCGACCCCCCTGGCTCTTTGAAAAATTATCAGGCCATTCAAGCCTTCAAGCACACAAAGCATAGGGCCGCCTCCCTTCGGCCGGCTATCCCCGGCGCCGACTCCCAAAAGGCGACCCAGTCTCAGAAAACCTCCCCCAAGAAAGATACGAGATAGCCGACTCCAGGAAGCCGGCCCCAAGAGGACCGACTCCCAGAAGCCGGCCATGAAGAAGGCCGACTGCCAGAAGCCGGCCAAGACTGCACCCACTAAGACTGTACCCATATAACGGTGATAGGATGGGGCGTGGCCGCAGTACAGCCCACTACCCCCGAATCCCGGAACAGGCATGGCCACAGGGTGCCGTACGGGCCAGCCATCCCCCGTCCGGCGCGGCACTGTAGCCATGTTGGCCCCGACGTCACCCGCGACAGGTGCCAGAACGGCCTGCGGGCGGCGGGCCCCTTTGCTAGGGAGACATCTGGAGACGGCCCTGCCTCCTCTAGTCGGCCAGGGATGTGGCCGGCCCCCAACAGCCGGCTACCTCCCTCCCTCGAAGCATGCGCCCTGTTAAGGAGACAAGACGAGGTAAGGCTATAGTGAGAGCTTGCAAGGCAGCGACACTGTAGCCATGCTTACCTTGACAAAGCCCTCGTCAACAGAGGTGAGGCAACAGTAACCAGCCGCCGACAAAGCCCCCATGCGGTGGGGCCGGCGTGCCGGCCAAGAAGCCGGTAGCCGGCGGGACCCACCAGTCGGCGGGCCCCAATGACCGGCGGAGAAGCCGGCGAGCATAGACACTGGTGGCTGGGACACCCATGCAAAGGGTTGGTCACAGAGAATTACACACACCACATAGAGAGAAAAGGAGAGCTAGCCTTTCCCTTCTTCTCCCTCTAACCCGACAGCTCAAGGAGCGCTTGTAGCCACTTGTCTTGATCTAGTGATCATGCGGAGACCCCGCAGAGCAGGACTAGGGGTGTTATCTCCACGAGAGCCCCGAACCTGGGTAAGATTCACCGGCGTGCATGTCTTCGCCTCATCCCGTTTCCAGGCACCGGCGACGTCTTACTGGCTCCCACAATGATAAGCCACCCGTTGGCATATATCACACCTACCACCCGACAAGAAATGATTATTCAAAATTTTTATGCTCGGCTTTCTGACAACGATCGCTCCATGCTCGATACTTCTTGTACTGGTTCTTTTATGATGAAGACTATTGAATTCATATGGGATTTATTGGAGAGAATTAAATGCAACTCTGAAGATTGGAATCTCGACGAAGTTAAGGAGTCAGGTATAACACCTAAGTTTGATTGTGTTAAATCTTTTATGGATACTGATGTTTTCCGTATGTTTAGCACTAAATATGGACTTGACTCTGAGATAGTAGCTTCTTTCTGTGAATCATTTGCTACTCATGTTGATCTCCCTAAGGAGAAGTGGTTTAAATATAATCCTCCCATAGAAGTAAAAGTAGTTGCACCTATTAAAGTTGAATAAAAGACTATCACTTATAATTATCCTATTGTCCCTACTGCTTATGTTGAGAAACCACCTTTCCCTGTTAGAATAAAGGATCATGCTAAAGCTTCAACTGTTGTCAACAAAAGTAATATTAGGACACACAAACCCCCTAAGCAAGTTAAAGTTGAACCTAATATTGCTATGGTTAAAGATCTCTTAGCTGATAATATTGATGGGTATGTTATTTACTTCTGTGAGGAAACTGCTAGAATTGCTAAGCCTGGTGCTAATGATAAACATAGACCTGTTTTAGGCATGCCTGTTATTTCTGTTAAAATAGGAGATCATTGTTATCATGGCTTATGTGATATGGGTGCTAGTGCTAGTGCCATACCTCATTCTTTATACGAAGAAATTATGCATGATATTGCACCTGCTGAGATAGAAGATATCGATGTTACCATTAAGCTTGCCAATAGAGATACTATTTCACCAATTGGGATTGTTAGAGATGTTGAAGTCTTGTGTGGGAAGGTTAAGTATCCTGCAGATTTTCTTGTTCTTGGTTCCCCACAAGATAGCTTTTGTCCCATTATATTTGGTATACCCTTCTTGAATACTGTCAATGCTAGGATAGACTGCGAAAAGGATGTTGTTACTATTGGATTGGATGATATGTCTCATGAGTTTAATTTTTCTAAATTTCGTAGACAACCCCGTGATGAGGAATTTCCTAGTAAAGATGAAATTATTGGTCTTGCTTCTATTGCTGTGCCTCCTAATGATCCTTTAGAACAATATTTGCTCGACCATGAAAATGATATGTTTATGAATGAAAGAAGGGAAATAGATGAAGTATTCTTTAAACAGGGACCTATTCTGAAACACAACCTGCCTGTTGAAATTCTAGGGGATCCTCCTCCACCCAAGGGTGATCCCGTGTTTGAGCTTAAACCATTACCTGATACTCTTAAATATACTTATCTTGATGAAAAGAAGATATATCCTGTTATTATTAGTGCTAACCTTTCAGAGCATGAAGAAGAGAAATTATTGAAAACTCTGAAGAAGCACCATGCTGCTATTGGATATACTCTTGATGATCTTAAGGGCGTTAGTCCCACTCTATGTCAACACAAAATAAATTTGGAGAAAGACGCAAAACCAGTTATTGATCACCAACGACGTCTAAATCCTAAGATGAAAGAGGTGGTAAGAAAGGAAATATTAAAGCTCCTTGAGGCAGGTATAATTTATCCCGTTGCTGATAGTCAGTGGGTAAGTCCTGTCCATTGTGTCCCTAAGAAGGGAGGTATTACTGTCGTTCCGAATGATAAAGATGAATTGATCCCGCAAAGAATTATTACAGGTTATAGGATGGTAATTGATTTCCGCAAACTAAATAAAGCTACTAAAAAAGATCATTACCCTTTGCCTTTCATTGATCAAATGCTAGAAAGATTATCCAAACATACACATTTTTGCTTTCTAGATGGTTACTCTAGCTTCTCTCAAATACCCGTGTCAGCTGATGATCAAGCAAAGACCACTTTTACTTGCCCTTTCGGTACTTTTGCTTATAGACGTATTTGGTTTATGTAATGCACCTGCTACCTTTCAAAGATGCATGATGGCCATATTCTCTGACTTTTGTGAAAAGATTTGTGAGGTTTTCATGGATGATTTCTCCGTTTATGGATCCTCTTTTGATGATTGCTTGAGCAACCTTGATCGAGTTTTGCAGAGATGTGAAGAAACTAACATTGTCTTGAATTGGGAGAAATGCCACTTTATGGTTAATGAAGGCATTGTCTTGGGACATAAAATTTCTGAAGTTGATAAAGCTAAAGTTGATGCTATTGAAGAGATGCCGTGTCTCAAGGACATCAAAGGTATAAGAAGTTTCCTTGGTTATGCCGGTTTTTATAGGAGGTTCATTGAGGACTTCTCAAAAATTTCTCGGCCTCTGACTAATCTATTACAAAAAGATATTCCTTTTGTCTTTGATGATGATTGTGTAGAAGCATTTGAAATACTTAAGAAAGCATTGATTTCTGCACCTATTGTTCAGCCACCTGATTGGAATTTACCCTTTGAAATTATGTGTGATGCTAGTGATTATGCTGTAGGGGCTGTTCTAGGGCAAAGAGTTGATAAGAAATTAAATGTTATTCAATATGCTAGTAAAACTCTAGACAATGCCTAGAGAAATTATGCTACTACTGAAAAGGAATTCTTAGCAGTTGTATTTGCTTGTGATAAGTTCAGACCTTATATTGTTCATTCTAAAGTAACTATTCACACTGATCATGCTCCTATTAAATATCTTATGGAAAAGAAAGATGCTAAACCTAGACTTATTAGATGGGTTCTCCTACTACAAGAATTTGATTTGCATATTATTGATAGAAAGGGAGCTGAGAACCCCGTTGCAGACAACTTGTCTAGGTTAGATAATGTTCTTGATGACCCACTACCTATTGATGATAGCTTTCCTGATGAACAATTAGCTTTCTCGTACTGCTCCATGGTATGCTAATTATGCTAATTACATTGTTGCTAAATTTATACCACCTAGTTTCACATACCAGCAAAAGAAAAAGTTTTTCTATGATTTGAGACATTACTTTTGGGATGACCCACATCCTTATAAAGGAGTAGATGGTGTTATTAGACGTTGTGTACCTGAGCATGAACAGGAACAGATCCTATGCAAGTGTCACTCCGAGGCTTATGGAGGGCACCACGCTGGAGATAGAACTGCACATAAGGTATTGCAATCCGGTTTTTATTGGCCTACTCTCTTCAAGGATGCCCGTAAGTTTGTCTTGTCTTGTGATGAATGTGAAAGAATTGGTAATATCAGTAGACGTTAGGAAATGCCTATGAATTATTCACTTGTTATTGAACCATTTGATGTTTGGGGCTTTGATTACATGGGACCATTTCCTTCCTCTAATGGATATACACATATTTTAGTTGTTGTTGATTACGTTACTAAGTGGGTAGAAGCTATTCCAACTAGTAGTGCTGATCATAACACCTCTATTAAGATTCTTAAAGAAGTTATTTTTCCGAGGTTTGGAGTCCCTAGATATTTAATGACTGACAGTGGTTCACATTTTATTCATGGTGCTTTTTGTAAAATGCTTGCTAAGTATGATGTTAATCATAGAATTGCATCCCCTTATCACCCACAGTCTAGTGGTCAGGTAGAGTTGAGTAATAGAGACCTCAAATTAATTTTGCAAAAGACTGTTAATAGATCTAGAAAGAATTGGTCCAAGAAACTTGATGATGCATTATGGGCCTATAGAACTGCATATAAAAACCCTATGGGTATGTCTCCGTATAAAATGGTTTATGGAAAAGCATGTCACTTGCCTCTCGAACTAGAACATAAGGCATATTGGGCTATTAAAGTGCTCAACTATGATTTCAAACTTGCCGGTGAGAAGAGGTTATTTGACATTAGCTCACTTGATGAATGGAGAACCCAAGCCTATGAAAATGCCAAATTGTTTAAAGAAAAAGTTAAAAGATGGCATGACAAAAGGATACAAAAGCGTGAGTTTAATATAGGTGATTATGTGTTGCTATACAACTCTCATTTTAGATTTTTTGCAGGAAAATTTCTCTCTAAATGGGAAGGTCCTTATGTTATCGAGGAGGTCTATCGTTCCGGTGCCATAAAAATCAATAACTTCGAAGGCACAAATCCGAAGGTGGTTAACGGTCAAAGGATCAAACATTATATCTCAGGTAATCCCATAAATGTTGAAACCAATATTATTGAAACCGTAACCCCGGAGGAATACATAAGCGACACTTTCTAGAACGTTTCAGACTCCGAAAAGGAATATGTATGTGGTACGGTAAGTAAACCGACTCCAAAATAGTTCTAATGGCAAATTTTCTCCGTTTAGGAATATTTGGAAAAATAGGAAAATAAGAAGCAGTCCGGGAAGGACACGAGGCTTCCACGAGGGTGGGAGGCGCGCCCTACCCCCCTAGGCGCGCCCCCTGCCTCGTGGGCACCTCGTGTGTTCTCCGGACTCCGTTTTCTTGCACGATACTTCTTTTAGTCGGTAAAAATTCATTATATAATCTCCCGAAGGTTTTGACCATTGTATCACACAAATATCCTCTGTTTTTGTTTCGAGCTGTTTTTCTGACAGACCTGGATCGCCATGACGTCTCCAAGTGCCCCCTAAGGACAAGTTCTTCGAGAAGGTCATCAACCCCTACCTTGCGGAGGTGCTGCAACACCCTCAAACCATTGAGATGCATGAGGGGGTGCTGCACCTCCGCGATGTTGAGGGACCAAGGAGGACTGGAAGCGTTGAGACAAGGCTCGAGGCAATGGAGCAACAAGTTTTCAAGTGTCAGGAGATGGTGGAGCGTGGACTTGACTCCAATCACATAATGATCACGGAGTTCACCAACAACCACAAGCTGGACACCAAGGACATCGGGGAGGCCATCTTCAAGCTTCACGAGAAAATCAAGCACCTCCAAGCCCAGATCTATGACCTGCAAAACCAAAACTGTGAGTATGAATATAGATTCAAGAGGATGAGTTTGGCTGTAGATTTAAGGATCCCGGAGACTCGATCATCCTTCTATGATGGAGAGCCTATGCCTTGGAAGAGGGACGACAAGCCTACATCATCAACAATTCCTTCACCGGCAAAAAAGATATAATCACATGGGTATGGGCACTCCCCTTGGCAACTGCAAAGCTTGGGGTAGGTGCCCCGGTATCGTATCACCATCACACTCCCATCTTTACCTTTTTCTTAGTTCGATCCTTTTAATAATATCTTGATCTAGTAGAATAAAATTTTAGTATGATTTAGTTTTGAGTTTTGCCTTATGATCCCTTCTATGTAATCGAGTCCGTGAGCTATATATAATAAAGATTAGTGTTGAGTCAAGGGCTTGATTACTATGCGTTGATCTTGAGGGAATAAAAGAATAAGAAAGAAATAAGAAGAAACAAAGAGATCATATGGAGCTTATGGAGAGTAATGACTTCACATATAAATAGTATGATGATTAAAAGTTGTTGAGAGTTGGCAAACATAGTTTTGGTCATCGTTGCAATTAATAGGAAGTAATAAGGAAAGAGAGGTTTTCACATATAAATACACTATCTTGGACATCTTTTATGATTGTGAGCACTCATTAAAATATGACATGCTAAAGAGTTGATGTTGGACAAGGAAGACAACGTAATGGGTTATGTTTTCTTATATCTGAAATAAAGTATATTGTCATGGATCATCCAACATGTTGAGCTTGCCTTTCTCCCTCATGCTAGCCAATTCTTTGCACCAAGTAGAGATACTACTTGTGCTTCCGAATATCCTTAAACCCAGTTTTGCCATGAGTGTCCACCATATCTACCTATGGATTGAGTAAGATCCTTCAAGTAAGTTGTCATCGATGCAAGCAATAAAAATTCCTCTCTAAATATGTATGATTTATTAGTGTGGAGAAAATAAGCTTTATATGATCTTGTGATGTGGAAGAAATAAAAGCGACAGACTGCATAATAAAGGTCCATATCACAAGTGGCAATACAAAGTGACGTACTTTTGCATTAAGATTTCGTGCATCCAACCATGAAAGCGCATGACAACCTCTGCTTCCCTCTGCGAAGGGCATATCTTTTACTTTTATCTTCTACCCTTATGCAAGAGTCATGGTGATCTTCACCTTTCCTTTTTACATTTTATCCTTTGGCAAGCACATTGTGTTGGAAAGATCCTGATATATATATATCCAATTGGATGTAAGTTGGCATGAACTATTATTGTTGACGTTACCCTTGAGGTAAAAGGTTGGGAGGCGAAACTATAAGCCCCTATCTTTCTCTGTGTCTGATTAAAACTCCATAACCATAAGTATTGCGTGAGTGTTAGCAATTGTGAAAGACTAAATGATAGGTGAGTATGTGGACTTGCTGAAAAGCTCTTATATTGACTCTTTCTGATGTTATGATAAATTGCAATTGCCTCAATGACTGAGATTATAGTTTGTTAGTTCTCAATGAAGTTTCTGATTCATACTTGACATTGTGAATAGATTATTACTTGAGCATAAGAAATCATATGACAATATCTATATATGTTGCTGTTATAAGAATGATCATGATGCCCTCATGTCCGTATTTTATTTTATCGACACCTCTATCTCTAAACATGTGGACATATTTATCGTTATCGGCTTCCGCTTGACGACAAGCGAGGTCTAAGCATGGGGGAGTTGATACGTCCACTTTTCATCATGCTTTTATATCGATATTTATTGCATTATGGGCTGTTATTACACGTTATGTCACAATAATTATACCTATTCTCTCTTATTTTACAAGGTTTACATGAAGAGGGAGAATGCCGGCAGCTGGAATTCTGGACTGGAAAAGGAGTAAATATTAGAGACCTATTCTGCACAACTCCAAAAGTCCTGAAACTCCACGGAAGTCATTTTTGGAAATAATAAAAAATACTGAGCGAAGAAATACCAGGGGGGCCCACACCCTGGCCACGAGGGTGGGGGCGCGCCCTACCCCCTAGACGCGCCCCCTGCCTCGTGGGCCCCCTGGCAGGCCTCCGGTGTCCATCTTCTGCTATATGAGGTCTTTTACCCTGGAAAAAATCATAAGCAAGCTTTCGGGAAGAAACTCCGCCGCCACGAGGCGGAACCTTGGCGAAACCAATCTAGGGCTCCGGCAGAGCTGTTCTGCCGGGGAAACTTCCCTCCGGGAGGGGGAAATCAGCGCCATCGTCATCACCAACGATCCTCTCATCGGGAGGGGGTCAATCTTCATCAACATCTTCACCAGCACCATCTCCTCTCAAACCCTAGTTCATCTCTTGTATCCAGTCTTTGTCCCAAAGTCTCAGATTGGTACCTGTGGGTTGCTAGTAGTGTTGATTACTCCTTGTAGTTGATGCTAGCTGGTTTATTTGGTGGAAGATCATATGTTTAGATCCTATATGCATATTAATACCCCTCTGATTATGAACATGAATATGCTTTGTGAGTAGTTACGTTTGTTCCTAAGGACATGGGAGAAGTCTTGCTATTAGTAGTCATGTGAATTTGGTATTCGTTCGATATTTTGATGAGATGTATGTTGTCTCTCCTCTAGTGGTGTTATGTGAACGTCGACTACATGACACTTCACCATTGTTTGGGCCTAGAGGAAGGCATTGGGAAGTAATAAGTAGATGATGGGTTGCTAGAGTGACAGAAGCTTAAACCCTAGTTTATGCGTTGCTTCGTAAGGGGCTGATTTGGATCCATATGTTTCATGCTATGGTTAGGTTTACCTTAATACTTCTTTTGTAGTTGCGGATGCTTGCAATAGAAGTTAATCATAAGTGGGATGCTTTTCCAAGTAAGGACAACACCCAAGCACCGGTCCACCCACATATCAAATTATCAAAGTACCGAAGGCGAATCATATGAACGTGATGAAAACTAGCTTGACGATAATTCCCATGTGTCCTCGATAGTGCTTTTCTCTATATAAGAGTTTGTCCAGGCTTGTCCTTTGCTACAAAAAGGATTGGGCCATCTTGCTGCACTTTATTTACACTTGTTACTTGTTACCCGTTACAAATTACCTTATCACAAAACTATCTATTACCGATAATTTCAGTGCTTGCAGAGAATACCTTGCTGAAAACCGCTTATCATTTCCTTCTGGTCCTCGTTGGGTTCGACACTCTTACTTATCGAAAGGACTACGATAGATCCCTTATACTTGTGGTCATCATATATCTACTTAATGGAACACAAGTCTAAAACGTTTGAAAAGTTCAAAGAATTTCAGAGTGAAGTGGAGAATCATCGTAACAAGAAAATAAAGTTTCTACGATCTGATCGCAGAGGCAAATATTTGAGTTACGAGTTTGGCCTTCATTTAAAACAATGTGGAATAGTTTCACAACTCCTACCACCTGGAACACCACAGCGTAATGGTGTGTCTGAACGTCGTAACCATACTTTTTTTAGATATGGTGTGATCTATGATGTCTCTTACCGATTTACCACTATCATTTTGGGGTTATGCATTAGAGACAGCTGCATTCACGTTAAATAGGGCACCATCTAAATCCGTTGAGATGACACCGTATGAACTGTGGTTTGGCAAGAAACCTAAGCTGTCGTTTCTTAAAGTTTGAGGTGGCGATGCTTATGTGAAAAAGTTTAAGCCTCATAAGCTCAAACCCAAATTGGAGAAGTGCGTCTTCATAGGATACCCAAAAGAAACTGTTGGGTACACCTTCTACCACAGATCCGAAGGCAAGATCTTTGTTGCTAAGAGTGGATCCTTTCTAGAGAAGGAGTTTCTCTCGAAAGAAGTGAGTGGGAGGAAAGTAGAACTTGATGAGGTAATTGTACCTTCTCTCGAATTGGAAAGTAGCTCATCACTGAAATCAGTTCCAGTGATGCCTACACCAATTAGTGAGGAAGTTAATGATGATGATCATGAAACTTCAGATCAAGTTACTACCAAACCTCATAGGTCAACCAGAGTACGATCCGCGCCAGAGTGGTACGGTAATTCTGTTCTAGAAGTCGTGTTAGTAGACCATGATGAACCTACGAACTATGAGGAAGCGATGATGAGCCTAGATTCCGACAAATGGCTTGAGGCCATGAAATCTGAGATAGAATTCATGTATGAGAACAAAGTGTGGACTTTGGTGGACTTGCCCGATGGTCGGCAAGCCATTGAGAATAAATGGATCTTCAAGAGGAAGACGGACGCTGATAGTAGTGTTACTATCTACAAAGCTCGACTTGTCGAGAAAGGTTTTCGACAAGTTCAAGGAGTTGACTACGATGAGACCTTCTCACTCGTAGCGATGCTTAAGTCTGTTCGAATCATGTTAGCAATTGCCACATTTTATGAAATCTGGCAAATGGATGTCAAAACTGCATTCCTTAATGGATTTCTTAAAAGAAGAATTGTATATGATGCAACCAGAAGGTTTTGTCGATCCTAAAGGTGCTAACAAAGTGTACAAAGCTCCAGCGATCCATCTATGGACTGGTGCAAGCATCTCGGAGTTGGAATATACGCTTTGATGAGTTGATCAAAGCATATAATTTTATACAGACTTGCGGTGAAGCCTGTATTTACAAGAAAGTGAGTGGGAGCACTACGTCCTTTCTGATAAGTATATGTGAATGACATATTGTTGATCGGAAATGATGTAGAATTTTTTGGAAAGCATAAAGGAGTGTTTGAAAGGAATTTTTCAAAGAAAGACCTCGGTGAAGCTGCTTACATATTGGGCATCAAGATCTATAGAGATAGATCAAGACGCTTGATAAGATTTTTCAATGAGTACATACCTTGACAAGATTTTTGAAGTAATTCAAAATGGAACAGTAAAAGAAGGAGTTCTTCCCTGTATTGCAAGGTGTAAAGTTGAGTAAGACTAAAAAAACACGACGACGACCGAAAATAGAAAGAGAATGAAAGTCATTCCTATGCCTCAGCCATAGGTTCTATAAAGTATGGTATGATGTGTACCAAACCTATTGTGTACCTTGCCATGAGTTTGGCAAGGGGGTACGATATTGATCCAGGAGTGGATCACTTGACAGCGGTCAAAATTATCCTTAGAAGACTAAGGAGATATTTCTCGGTTATGGAGGTGATAAAGAGTTCGTCGTAAAGAGTTACGCCGATGCAAGCTTTTACACCGATCCAGATGACTTTGAGTCTCAATCTGGATACATATTGAAAGTGGGAGCAATTAGCTAGAGTAGCTCCATGCAGAGCATTGTAGACATAGAAAATTGGCAAAATACATACGGCTCTGAATGTGACAGACCCATTGAGTAAGCTTCTCTCACAAGCAAAGCATGATCACACCTTAGTACTCTTTGGGTGTTAATCACATAGCGATGTGAACTAGATTATGGACTCTAGTAAAACCCTTTGGGTATTAGTCACATGGCGATGCAAACCAATCACACGGTGATGTGAACTATTGGTGTTAAATCACATGGAGATGTGAACTAGCATATTGACTCTAGTGCAAGTGGGAGACTGAAGGAAATATGCCCTAGAGGCAATAATAAAGTTGTTATTTATATTTCCTTATATCATGATAAATGTTTATTATTCATGCTAGAATTGTATTAACCGGAAACTTAGTAGATGTGTGAATACATAGACAAAACAGAGTGTCCCTAGTATGCCTCTTCTTGACTTGCTCGTTAATCAAAGATGGTTATGTTTCCTGACCATAGACATGTGTTGTCATTTAATGAACGGGGTCACATCATTAGAAAATGATGTGATGGACAAGACCCATCCGTTAGCTTAGCATAATAATCGTTTAGTTTTATTGCTATTGCTTTCATCATGACTTATACATGTTCCTCTGACTATGAGATTATGCAACTCCCGAATACCGGAGGAACACCTTGTGTGCTATCAAACATCACAACATAACTGGGTGATTATAAAGATGCTCTACAGATGTCTCCGAAGGTGTTTGTTGGGTTGGCATAGATCGAGATTGGGATTTGTCACTCCGTGTCTCGGAGAGGTATCTCTGGGCCCTCTCGGTAATGCACATCACTATAAGCCTTGAAAGCAATGTGACTAATGAGTTAGTCACGGGATGATGCATTATGGAATGAGTAAAGAGACTTGCCGGTAATAATATTGAACTAGGTATGATGGTACCGACGATCCAATCTCGGGCAAGTAACATACCGATGACAAAGGGAACAACGTATGTTGTTATGAGGTTTGACCGATAAAGATCTTCGTAGAATATGTAGGAGCCAATATGAGCATCCAGGTTCCGCTATTGGTTATTGACCGGATATGTGTCTCGGTCATGTCTACATAGTTCTCAAACCCGTAGGGTCCGCACGCTTAACGTTCGATGACGATTTGTATTATGAGTTATGTGATTTGATGACCAAAGTCTGTTCGGGCTCCTGGATGAGATCACGGACATGACGAGGAGTCTCGAAATGGTCGAGAGGTAAAGATTCATATATAGGACAATGGTATTTGGACACCGGAAGTGTTCCGGGTGATACCGGGTCACCAGAAGGGGTTTCGGGCAACCCCCGGCAAACATATGGGCTTAATGGGCCAAGTAAGGGAACACACCAGCCCACAAGGGGCTAGTGCGCCCCCTATAGGGCCAGCCACATTGGGAGAAAGGGAAAGGAGAGGAGGAAAAGGAAAGTATGAAGTAGGACTCCTACTTCCTTCCCCTCCCCCTCCTTCCTTTCCCCCTTGTCCAAATATGGTAGGGGGGCCGAATTGGACTAGGGGCCCAAGTAGGAAGGGGTTCCTCCTACTTGGGTGCGCCCTAGGCTTCCTCCCTCCCTCTCCCTCCTTTATATACGTGGGGAGGGCACCCCTGGAACACACATCAATTGTTCCTAGCTGTGTGCGGCGCCCCCTCCATAGTTAACACCTCGGTCATATCGTCATAGTGCTTAGGAGAAGCCCTGCACCGGCAACTTCATCATTACCGTCGCCACGCCGTCGTACTGACGGAACTCTCACTCGTCCTCAACTGGACCAAGAGCTCGAGGGACGTCATCGTGCTGAACGTGTGCTGAACATGGAGGTGCCGTACGTTCGGTACTTGGATCGGTTGGATCCTGAAGACGTTCGACTACATCAACTGCGTTACTAAACGCTTTCGCTTTCGGTCTACAAGGGTATGTGGACACACTCTCCCCGCTCGTTCCTATGCTTCTTCTAGATAGATCTTGCGTGTTCGTAGGATTTTTTTGAAATACTACATTCCCCAATAGGTACAATAGTGATCCAGGAGTAGAGCACTGGACAACGGTCAAAATTATCCTTAGTTACCTAAGAGGACTTGCTACCTCTTGAGCACTGCGTTGGTTTTCCCTTGAAGAAGAAAGGGTGATGCAGCAAAGTAGTGTAAGTATTTCCCTCAGTTTTTGAGAACCAAGGTATCAATCCAGTAGGAGGCTACGCGCAAGTCCCTCGCACCTACACAAAACAAATAAATCCTCGCAACCAACGCGATAAGGGGTTGTCAATCCCTACACGGTCACTTACGAGAGTGAGATCTGATAGATATGATAGGATAATATTTTTGGTATTTTTGTTATAGAGATGCAAAGTAAAATAAAAGCAAAGTAAAAAGCAACGGAAATAACTAAGTGTTGGAAGATTAATATGATGAAGATAGACCCGGGGGCCATAGGTTTCACTAGTGGCTTCTCTCAAGAGCATAAGTATTTTACGGTGGGTGAAAAAATTACTGTTGAGCAATTGACAGAATTGAGCATAGTTATGAGAATATCTAGGTATGATCATGTATATAGGCATCACGTCGGAGACAAGTAGACCGACTCCTGCCTGAATCTACTACTATTACTCCACACATCGACCGCTATCCAGCATGCATCTAGAGTATAAAGTTCATAAGAACAGAGTAACGCCTTAAGCGAGATGACATGATGTAGAGGGATAAATTCATGCAATATGATAAAAACCCCACCTTGTTATCCTCGATGGCAACAATACTATATGTGCCTTGCTGCCCCTACTGTCACTGGGAAAGGACACCGCAAGATTTAACCCAAAGCTAAGCACTTCTCCCATTGCAAGAAAGACCAATATAGTAGGCCAAACCAAACTGATAATTCGAAGAGACTTGCAAAGATAACCAATCATACATAAAAGAATTCAGAAGATTCAAATATTGTTCATAGATAAACTTGATCATAAACCCACAATTCATCGGTCTCAACAAACACACCGCAAAAGAAGATTACATCGAATAGATCTCCACGAGAGAGGGGGAGAACTTTGTATTGAGATCCAAAAATAGAGAAGAAGCCATCTAGCTAATAACTATGGACCCGAAGGTCTGAGGTAAACTACTCACACTTCATCGGAGAGGCTATAGTGTTGATGTAGAAGCCCTCCGTGATGGATGCCCCTCCGGCAGAGCTCCGGAACAGGCCCCAAGATGGGATCTCGTGGGTACAAAAGGTTGCGGCGGTGGAATTAGGTTTTTGGCTCCGCATCTGATCGTTTGGGGGTACGTAGGTATATATAGGAGGAAGAAGTACGTAGTTGGAGCAACAGGGGGCCCACGAGGGTGGAGGGCGCGCCCCCCTACCTCGTGGCCTCCTGGAAGCTTCCTTGATGTAGGGTCCAAGTCTCCTGGATCATGTTCGTTCCAAAAATCACGTTCCTGAAGGTTTCATTCCGTTTGGACTCCGTTTGATATTCTTTTTCTGCGAAACTCTGAAATAGGCAAAAAACAGCAATTCTGGGCTGGGCCTCCGGTTAATAGGTTAGTCCCAAAAATAATATAAAAGTGAATAATAAAGCCCAATAATGTCCAAAACAGAAGATAATATAGCATGGAGCAATCAAAAATTATAGATACGTTGGAGACGTATCAAGCATCCCCAAGCTTAATTCCTGCTCGTCCTCGAGTAGGTAAATGATAAAAACAGAATTTTTGATGCGGAGTGCTACTTGGCATAATTTCAATGTAATTCTTCTTAATTGTGGTACGAATATTCAGATCCGAAAGATCCAAGATAGAATTTCATATTGACATAAAAATAATAATACTTCAAGCATACTAACTAAACAATTGTGTCTTCTCAAAATAACATGGCCAAAGAAAGTTATCCCTACAAAATCATATAGTCTGGCTATGCTCTATCTTCGCCACACAAAATATTTAAATCATGCACAACCCCGATGACAAGCCAAGCAATTGTTTCATACTTTTGACATTCTCAAACTTTTTCAATCTTCACGCAATACATGAGCGTGAGCCATGGACATAGCACTATATGTGGAATAGAATGGTGGTTGTGGAGAAGACAAAAAAGGAGAAGATAGTCTCACATCAACTAGGCATATCAACGGGCTATGGAGATGCCCATCAATAGATATCAATGTGAGTGAGTAGGGATTGCCATGCAACGGATGCACTAGAGCTGTAAGTATATGAAAGCTCAACAAAAGAAACTAAGTGGGTGTGCATCCAACTCGCTTGCTCACGAAGACCTAGGGCATTTTGAGGAAGCCCATCATTGGAATATACAAGCCAAGTTCTATAATGAAATTTCCCACTAGTATATGAAAGTGACAAAACGAGAGACTCTCTATCATGAAGATCATGGTGCTACTTTGAAGCACAAGTGTGGTAAAAGGATAGTAACATTGTCCCTTCTCTCTTTTTCTCTCATTTTTTTATTTGGGCCTTTTATCTTTTTTTTGTGGCCTCTTTTTTTTAGTCCGGAGTCTCATCCCGACTTGTGGGGGAATCATAGTCTCCATCATCCTTTCATCACTTGGGACAATGCTCTAAAAATGATGATCATCACACTTTTATTTTCTACAACTCAACAATTACAACTCAATACTTAGAACAAGATATGACTCTATATGAATGCCTCCGGCGGTGTACCGGGATATGCAATGAATCAAGAGTGACATGTATGAAAGAATTATGAACGGTGGCTTTGCCACAAATACAATGTCAACTACATGATGATGCAAAGCAATATGACAATGATGGAGCGTGTCATCATAAATGGAACGGTGGTAAGTTGCATGGCAATATATCTCGGAAAGGCTATGGAAATGCCATGGTAGGTAGGTATGGTGGCTGTTTTGAGGAAGGTATATGGTGGGTGTATGATACCGGCGAAAAGTGCGCGGTATTAGAGAGGCTAGCAATGGTGGAAGGAAGAAAGTGCGTATAATCCATGGACTCAACATTAGTCATAAAGAACTCATATACTTATTGCAAAAATCTACAAGTTATCAAAGCAAAGTATTACGCGCATGCTCCTAGGGGGATAGATTGGTAGGAAAAGACCATCGCTCGTCCCCGACCGCCACTCATAAGGAAGACAATCAATAAATAAATTATGCTCCGACTTCATCACATAACGGTTCACCATACGTGCATGCTATGGGAATCACAAACTTTACCACAAGTATTTCTCAAATTCACAACTACCCAACTAGAATGACTCTAATATTACTACCTCCATATCTCAAAACAATTATCAAGCATCAAACTTCTCATAGTATTCAACACACTCATAAGAATTTTTTACTATTCTTGAATACCTAGCATATTAGGATTATATAAGCAAATTACCATGCCATTTAAGACTCTCAAAATAATCTAAGTGAAGCAAGAGAGATCAATAGTTTCTATAACACAAAACTACCACCGTGCTCTAAAAGATATAAGTGAAGCACTAGAGCAAAAACTATATAACTCAAAAGATATAAGTGAAGCACATAGAGTATTCTAATAATTTCCGAATCATGTGTGACTCTCTCAAAAGGTGTGTACAGCAAGGATGATTGTGGTAAACTAAAAAGCAACGACTCAAATCATACAAGATGCTCCAAGCAAAACACATATCATGTGGTGAATAAAAATATAGCTCCAAGTAAAGTTACCGATGGAAGTAGACGAAAGAGGGGATGCCTTCCGGGGCATCCCCAAGCTTTGGCTTTTTGGTGTCCTTAGATTATCTTGGGGGTGCTATGACACCCAAAATTTTATTTGGCTTTTTCAAAAATTTTATTTGACTTGAGGGAGGTGATTTAAATTTTCTTCTAAAGAACCCACCCTCTCAATAACTTTCTTTATGACAAGTGTTTTTGTTTTGGATTCACCCAAGACTTGATTTTTGGTCTTGGAGGTTTTCCCCTTTTTATTTGGACTCAAACCAAAATGCTTTTCACTTGGAAAACTGTCTTTTGAAAATTCCTTTGAAAAGCCCTATGGCTTTTGGAATGATCCTTTTTCCACTTTCAAAAATCTCTCTTGCCATGACCTAAGTGTAAATCCCCTCTCATAAGCCTTTCCTCATCTTTGGATCATGATGTACTTCAAATCCAGCAAGTTGAACCTCTCCATATAATTATTTCCATTTATTTCTTATCAAAAACAATTTCTGCCTTCTATTCTAGCTCTTGGAGATTTACAAAGGAGCTACCCTTTCTGTTTTGATTTTTGCCCCCAAACAAATTTCCCTAGCTAGTCCTTTGAACCCTCAACCAAGATCCATGAAGATCCACTGGTCTTCAGTTCAAAATTTTCAAACTACACTTGCTGCAAGTTTGGACCAGATTTGCCAAATTTGATGAAATTCATTCAAATCCTTCTCCTAAAAATCTGAGAAAAATCAGGCAGCCTCTGGGTGCATTGAGAGGTCACCTCATCAAGTCCCAGCTCCAGGAAAATTTTTCTTCTTGCCAAATCATTTCATCGAACACCTGCTGGTCACTGTTCCTATAATGTTCAGTCAAGTTCAGTTAACAGTGTCTGAAACTACTGTCGTTTCTTCAGTGTCCGTTGTCGATATCGCCAGAGCCCCGGCGTCGCCGTGCTTCCTGTCCCCTCCCCCTTGTCCTCTACACCGCACGAGCGCCTGGAAGGTTGCGGGCGTCGGCAACGAGCAGGAGGAGGTGCGCCGCCCCGTGAGCGACGGCAGCGGCGGCTTTGCGGCCACCAGAGAGAAGCGCAGCGCAGACGGCGCCGCCCAGTGCCGCCCAAGCCACCGGAGGCCGCCGCGTGGTCTTCCACTCCCCCGTGCGCGCTGCCACCCTCGTCGTGAACCGCTAGGCGCGGAGCGCGCTCTCTGCCGCCGCCGTGCCCGTACGGCCGCCCCAACGAAGACCGGCGCCATTACGCCAAGCCCGACCGAGTTTAGCAGTGGAACGGCACCAGTACACCTCCCTAATGCTGCCTGGCCACTTAAGCCCCCTGCCAAACCACTGCCTCGCCGTAATCGCTTGCCGGAGATTTCCCGTTCACGGCCACCCCCTCGAATCGCCTATAAATAGAGGCCCCGAGCTCCACCTCGAACCCACACCAGCTCTGCACACCTCCAACACCCCGCCTAGCCACTGGAAGAGCCCCGAGGGAGCCTTCTTCCTCAACTCCGGCCGCCGCGACCCGCCACGGGACCCAGCTCGATTCGCTCCCATGCGTGCATCCCTAACCCACAGCTCTTGCCAGTAGCTCTCTAGTGCATCCATCCTTCTGACCCGCGCTTCAATTCGGAGTTTGCAGCACCCACCGGAGTTCTCCACCATCGCCCGAGCCGCCGTCCGCCGGAGAAAGTATCGCCGTCGACGTGGTGCTCTCCGACGACCAAGTCCACCACCCACCGACGCGGAAGGACGCACTGAACCTCTTGGTACACTCCGATCTCCCTGACTCGCCGTGGTTCGGCGCCGGCGACCACCGCAGTCTTCGGGCGCCGGCGAGGATTTGAACCTGACATGTGGGACCCCCACGTCAGCCTCTCTTATTTCTCTCCCCCGAAGCGTTTTCTGTTGGCGCCTTCGGGCAAGTACGTTTTCTCTTTGGGCTGGCGCGTTTCTCTTTGAACCGTTTTCTGTTTTCTCAGTTAAGTCCCTGGATCTTTTCTGTTTCATCACAGATTAGTCCCTGGACTAAAACCCTTATAACTTTTTAATAAAAAGTGATTTTTGAGTGATTTTTTTCTGACAGTCTTATATTTTTGTCTAGTTTTCTATAGGATTTATTTGGAAATTTTTTGAGACAACTTTTATGCACGCGTTGGTTTTCACGTTAGTATGCATTTTCGCTATACCGTAGGTTCCGGAAGAGGTGACGGAGCCGCGAACTTCGCCGAGCTAGACTCCGACTTCTCCGAACCAGGCAAGCATGTTTGAACCTTTGATATGATAGGTGTTTTGCAGGTTTGCGTGAAAGTTTGTTCATGGCATGTGAGCATCGGTGAGTATCTCGTTGCATGTGAGGCAACTACCCGTGTGTTTCGAAGTTACTATGATCTCTGATGAGAGATGGCCTAGTCATGTGGTGACATGAAGGGCAGTAAGGTGGTACTGTTGTAGCATGCCAGCCTTACGTCATCCGATAAATTCCGACGTTAACGTGGACGGAGTCACGTTATCGTTCTTCCCCCTTCCGTGCTACCACATGTTTTCTGCCAGAATGCGGTTTAGTAAGTTGTTAACCTCTTTCCATGTACACACCAAATAGAGGGGCCGGGATGAGGGTTCCATGGACCTGGATTAAAGCCAGTCATCCGGTCAGGGGGCATGGGTGTTTCCGGTTGGGACCGAGAGGGGGGGCACCCCTTAGAGCGCGCGTATATAAATTTGATCCCATGCTACGCGAGGTTGTAGCCTCCCCGTCTCAAGGTTTTTCTTGAACGTTGCCGAGGGTGATTCCTGGCTTCGGAATGTTGAATGGGTGTGTACTGGTTAGATGTGTTTCTTCCAAAACACCGTAAACGGAACTAGTCCCCGTGACTACTGAAATCCGTTGGCTGTGATTAAAGTACAAACTCTGCAGAGTCAAATCCTTCCGAGTCATCGTATCCGTGGTCAAGGACCGTGATCAGTGAACCTATATCTATGTCAAGTCCTCGTGGTATTTTTCCCCGGTAAACAAGCTTGATTGGTATATTGGTTGAACGTTATTCCGTGGATGGACTAACCCTGTTGTTTATCTCATATCTGAATAATCCCTTGTTGTGATAATAAATTCATGAGCTACTAAATTATTAAGATATGAATATAAGCCCTTTATGTGATGTCGCTCAGACGTCGGACTGTGGCACTCTTGTTATTTACTTTTGATATAAGCCCTTTATGTGACGTCGCTCAGACGTCCGACTGTGGCATGTCTGTCATTTACTTTCAATATAAGCCCTTTATGTGATGTCGCTCAGACGTCCGACTGTGGCACCCTCGTTATTTACTTTTGATATAAGCCCTTTATGTGATGTCGCTCAGACGTCCGACTGTGGCACGCACTGTCTTTTATTTTCTATTATAAGCCCTTTATGTGGTGTCGCCTTGACGCCCGACTGCGGCATTGTTATTCTTGTATTTTCCTCTCGAGGAGTCATTCAGACACTCGTTTGGCCCTCAGTATTTATTTTGGGATTTCGGGAGGACTACCGCCCGACTTCTCTTTTATTTCCCATGCATTATTATCTCTATGTCTGAATGCACTTGTTAATCTGTTCATATGCATCATGTCTACATTTGTTATATCTTAAGTCCGAACTGTCTTGCAGTACTTTCATAGTACTCACCTGGCTTGTTGATTTGGCCAGATGTTGACGAAGGCGATCTCATGGATGAAGAGTTTGATAGTGAGTCCGACGGCTAGAGGAGTCCCAGTCAGTCCCGTGCGATCCTGGATATTGGTCACTTGTATTATATACGCTTTCGCCACCCGCAATAAGTCTCCTCGAGCCTCACTCCGACGCTCGAAGAGTTGTTAGTTTTCAGGAGTCATATCACCCACATCGTGGTGATATTTCCACCACCACTTCTATCGTGAGTTAGTAGTTATGCCACCCTATCCGCCATTATGTTTTAATGGTGTGCATGTAATAAATTGTTGGGCAGTCTCCGCTCAACCTTCTATTATGTTCAGTACTCCTGGTATTTTCTTCTGTGACCAAGACATTGTCTACCAGTGAAAAGAAATTCTTCTTTACTGGTCCGTAAAAGGGATTGGTCTCTCAATAAATATTTTTATTGAAAAACCGGTCATGACAAGCTTGGTACCAGAGCCAGGCTGACTGTAGTAAGCCACTAGGTGCGATCGTTAATCGGTTATTAGCGTCTTTTGTGTTTTTTCAGCATTTTGCAAATGTAGCTATTTTCTGTTGGTCATCATAAATTTATGACATGACTACTCAGAATTTTTGCCTACTTTTGTAGATGGCTGGCAGCAACTGCGAGACTCGGGTGTTCACTAACGTGCCCGAGGGGTTTGTCAAACTCCTCGTCTCCATCACCAAGCTCGCGATCGGGCCAGCGACTCGTCCGGAGTTCACGCTTTATCAGCACAAACTCAGCGACGACGTGTCTATGCACCAGGCCGTGGTGCAATTCAAGGGAGGACGTTCCGCATCTCGCCACTTCCGTTTTGTGGGAAGGGCCATGCCTACGGAGAGGCATGCCATGCAGATGGCTGCCCGTGAGGCGATAGCTCGCCTTCGGGACATTCTTCCTATGATGAAGACTCGTCGCTACCGCTACCTCCCATGCCATGTGCCATATACTTGTCACTATGCGTTCGCCTGCCATAGGGGAGAGCGAGATGAAGCCATCGAGATGGTTGTGGAGTATCTCGAAGCTCTGGAGGAATCTTTCGACAACCTCGTGGACGATCTTGTGGCTGCCCGCATGGACTTAGTTCGGGGCGGTCCTGCCAGCAGGAAGGAGCTTCTCCACACGGCACCGCCTCTGACATTCGTCTCGTCTTCAGCATCTTATGCACCGGCCATTTTGGCCACTGCTCGCCGTCTACCTACCACTGAGGAGTTCGACAGAGTCATCGCTCCTACTCCAGTCAGAGCTGCACCGCCTGCCGCACCCGCACTGCCGCCTGTCGTTCCCGCACCATCACCGCAGCGCAGTGCTACGCGCCAGGAGCCTGCTAGAGAGGAGGTGGAGGTTGAATCTCCTGCACCGCTGAGTCTTGCCCTCGGCAAGGGAAAGGACATCGTCACCATCTCCGACTGAGAGCGCCGAGTAGCCGCGCGTTGTGTCTGCTTGTATGATGTGTTTTATCTGTACGTTAGTTTGTAGTAGTTATGTACGCTGCTTTCCGAAGGACTGTGCTAGTCTAATAACATGTCGGGAATGTGTACGCACATCCTGAGTGCTGTATCGTATGTTTGCGTGTCGCGTGTAAGATATGTGCTAAGCAGTTCTTCTCCGTGCGAAATCGTTTATGCTTTCTTGAAAAATCTTGAGGTCTTTTAAATTTTTGCCTTTGCAAGATTTTCCTTGTGCCACACAGTTCTTCTCATAAATTTTGCAAAATAATACCCCAGACTGGAAAAATGTCTCGTCCGTGGACTCGTTCCATGCCCAATACCCCAGAAGAAGTTTATGGGACACAGACTAGCAACAACTTCACTCAGGGACAGTCCAGTCAACAGGACAGCGAAGCAGCCTTGTCTCAAGTATGCCGCCTTTTCGAACAAAGCCAGCAACAACACCTAGAGATGATGAATCACGTCATCAATATGGGAAACCACCGTGAGCCCTATCAACCACACTCCAAGCTGTCTGAATTGCAGAAGACACGCCCTCCAACGTTTGCTCACACCGATAGGCCGCTGGAAGCCGATGATTGGCTTCGTGACATCAAAAGGAAGCTGATTATTGCTCAGTGTTCAGATCATGAGAAGGTGCTTTATGCACCACACTACCTTACTGGAGCAGCTGCAGCATGGTGGGAAAACTTCCTACACATGCATCCCAGTGAACACAACATCACCTTGGAAGAGTTCAAGGAAGGCTTTCGTGGGGCACACATCCCCAGGAGCATCATAAAAATCAAGAAGAGAGAATTTGATGACCTCAAGCAAAGAGGCATGTCAGTGACAGAATACAACAGTCAGTTTACCCAGCTATCTCGTTATGCCTACGAGGAGCACATGACAGAGAACAAGAGGATGTAAAAAATTCTTGGACGGCCTGGCACCGGCACTAAGATGCCAACTGGTTGTACACACTTTCCCGGATTTTAAAACTCTGGTGGACAAGGCCATTACCTTGGAGAATGAGCGCCGTAGTCTGGAAGATATCCGTAAGCGAAAGAGGGATAAGACGACCCTTGCTCGCAACAACCGAAGCAAGACTGATGTTCAGAGGACTGAAGCAAGGAAATCCACGACTACTGATCTAAGGCCAACCAAACAGTTTCATTCCAGGGACAAGGACTTCACGTACCGTCCAGGGGTCACATGCTATGCTTGTGGTGAAGAAGGGCACTATGCTAAACAGTGCCCAAAACCAAGGAACTCGGCCCCCAAGCCAAACAATGGTGGGAATAATCCAGCCCCAAAGCGCAACAATTTCAATCCCAACAACAACCACAGGAAGGGTCACCTGAACCATGTGACCAGAGAAGAAGCGCAGAATGCCCCAGACATCGTGCTTGGTACGTTCCCTGTCAACACAGTACCTGCCACAGTTTTGTTTGATTCTGGAGCTTCCCATTCGTTCGTTTCGAAGAATTTTGTTTTGCAACATGGTTTTCCGATGCTTCCCTTGGAAAAATCTATGAGCATCAAGTCCCCCGGAAATAAGCAGATCGCTTAGAGTTACTGCCAAGGAGTGATCATAGAGTTCGAAGGACTACAGTTTCAAGCTAACCTTATCGTGTTGGAAAATAAAGGACTGGATGTCATCTTAGGGATGGACTGGTTGACCACCAACAAAGGATTTATTGACTGTTTCAATCGGGCCGTGATCCTCACTCATCATCACGGCAAGACAATAGAGGTTACAGCTCAAGAAAGACCACGGTCACAGCAACCAAAATTGAACAAAGTGGACATTTCAGAACTGAGAGAAGTTCCAGTGGTATGCGAGTTTCCTGACGTATTTCCTGAAGAACTACCAGGCATGCCACCAGACCGAGAGATAGAATTCAGCATTGAACTAGCACCTGGCACCGCTCCCATCTATAAGAAACCTTATAGAATGGCACCCTCAGAATTGGTAGAATTGAAGAAGCAGATAAAGGAATTACTGGACAAAGGTTTTATTCGAGCCAGTTCCTCACCTTGTGGTTCGCCAGTATTATTCGCCAAGAAAAAGGATGGGACACTGAGACTGTGTATAGACTATCGAGCTCTCAATATGGTCACCATCAAAAACAAATATCCGATGCCACGGATAAATGATTTGTTTGACCAGCTCGCACAAGCCAAGGTGTTCTCAAAAATTGATTTGAGATCGGGATATCATCAATTGAAAGTACGGACAGAAGATATCCCTAAGACAGCATTTACCTCCAGATACGGATTATATGAGTTCACAGTGATGCCTTTTGGACTAACGAACGCCCCCGCATATTTCGTCCACCTCATGAACAAAGTGTTTATGAAATTCATGGACAAATTTGTTGTGGTGTTCATTGACGATATTCTGGTATATTCAAGGACACCAGAAGAGCATGCTGAGCATCTCAGAATTGTTTTGGGAGAATTAAGGAAACATCAGTTGTACGCCAAATTTAGCAAGTGTGAATTTTGGCTAAGGCAAGTTGGTTTCCTAGGCCATATATTAAACCAAGAAGGCATGGCCGTAGACCCAGAAAAAGTCAAAGCCATACTTGACTGGAAACCACCCGCCAACGTGACAGATGTGCGGAGTTTGCTAGGAATGGCCGGATATTACAGAAGATTTATTGAAGGATTCTACACTGTGTCGAAACCAATGACCCAGTTGCTCAAGAAAGACAACAAGTTTGTATGGACAGAAGCATGCGAGAAAAGCTTCCAAGAACTCAAGAAGAAACTAACAACCGCACCAGTCTTAACTGTGCCAGACGTACACAAGAGTTTTGAAGTATATTGTGACGCGTCCCGAAAGTGCCTCGGATGTGTACTGATGCAAGATGGCAAAGTGGTCGCGTATGCCTCCAGGTAACTACGGAAACATGAGGAAAATTATCCAACTCATGACTTGGCGCTAGCAGCGGTCATCCATGCACTCAAGGAGTGGAGGCACTTTCTGTTGGGAAATCGTTGTGAAATATATACGGACCATAAGAGCCTTAAATATATTTTTACACAGCCAGAGCTAAATTTACGCCAACGATGCTGGTTGGAATTGGTCAAGGACTATGATGTCGGCATTCACTACCATCCAGGGAAAGCAAATGTAGTGGCAGATGCCCTTAGTCGGAACCCCAGCCCGGACAACGACGGTCCACAAAACTTGAGGCCTGAGTTTCAGCAAGAGTTCGCTAGGCTCAACATGGTGTTAGTCTCTGAGGGCACCGTATCAAATCTGGAGATACAACCCACTCTAGTGGAACAAATTAAGAAGGCTCAGCAGGGACATCCCAGCATCGAAGGTATAAAGAAGAAAATGAACCTTGGTAAGGCTTCAGAGTTCGTCACTGACAGTGAAGGAATATTATGGTACAGAGACAGACTTTGCGTACCTAACATTGAGGAACTCAAGCAACAAATCCTAACCGAAAGCCACACCGCTCCATACTCGATTCACCCTGGGGGAACCAAAATGTACAAAGACATTCAGGAAAGATTTTGGTGGCACGGTATGAAAAGG
The DNA here is from genome assembly GCF_018294505.1 of Triticum aestivum. Taxonomy (NCBI): domain Eukaryota; kingdom Viridiplantae; phylum Streptophyta; class Magnoliopsida; order Poales; family Poaceae; genus Triticum; species Triticum aestivum. The sequence continues at coordinate 65,945,455 of NC_057799.1, read as the reverse complement.
GATATAGCCGCATTTATTGCTTGTTGCGATTCATGTCAGTGCATCAAGGCCGAGCATCAAAAGCCAGCAGGGCTACTCCAGCCAAACAGGATACCGGAGTGGAAATGGGATGAAATAGGAATGGACTTCATCGTCGGACTACCTCGATCCCAACGCGGTAATGACGCCATATGGGTCATCACAGACCGACTAACCAAGGTTGCTCATTTCATTCCCGTGAAGACTACCTACTCCACACAAAGGCTGGCCAAGCTTTATCTCTCCCGTATAGTTTGTTTGCATGGAGTCCCAAAGACTATAATATCCGACCGAGGCACCCAATTTGTCTCCAAATTTTGGGGTCACCTGCAACAAGCTCTGGGCACGCAACTAGCTTTCAGTACAGCGTACCACCCTCAGACTGATGGACAAACGAAACGTGTGAACCAAATCCTAGAGGACATGCTGAGAGCCTGTGTACTCACCTATGGATCCAGTTGGGAAGAAGTTTGCCATATGCCGAGTTTGCTTACAACAACAGTTACCAAGCCATCTTACAAATGGCACCCTTTGAAGCATTGTACGGACGGAGGTGTCGTACCCCACTAAATTGGTCAGAAACAGGTGACAGTTGTATCTTCGGCCCAGACATGCTTAAGGAGGCCGAGGAGAAAGTTAAGCAGATCAGGGACAGACTCAAGACAGCACAAAGCCGACAAAAGAGCTACTACGATCAAAAACATCGTGAGGTCAGCTTTGAACCCGGTGATTCCGTATACCTACGAGTGTCTCCTATGAGGGGCCTGCAATGGTTCAAAATTAAGGGGAAGCTAGCCCCAAGGTTTATTGGACCATTCTGTATAGTTGCACGAAGAGGCACGGTAGCCTACAAACTAGACCTACCCAAGGAACTGTCAGACGTCCATGACGTATTCCACGTCTCACAATTGAGAAAATGTGTAAGTAACCCGGAGAAGCATGTATCCCATGAATTCATTGATGTGCAACCAGACCTCACCTACAGAGAGCGGCCAGTAAAGATTTCGGAAGAGTCTGAAAGGAAGACCCGTCAGAAAACGACAAAAATTTTCAAGATCCAGTGGAGCAACCACACTGAGGATGAAGCTACATGGGAAAGGGAAGATTTTCTTCAGGCAGAATATCCATATCTATTTCAGGATCAGCTGAAATCTCGAGGACGAGATTTTTCCTAAGGGGGTAGGTGTTGTGACACCCAAAATTTTATTTGGCTTTTTCAAAATTTTTATTTGACTTGAGGGAGGTGATTTAAATTTTCTTCTAAAGAACCCACCCTCTCAAAAACTTTCTTTATGACAAGTGTTTTTGTTTTGGATTCATCCAAGACTTGATTTTTGGTCTTGGAGGTTTTCCCCTTTTTATTTGGACTCAAACCAAAATGCTTTTCACTTGGAAAAATGTCTTTGGAAAATTCCTTTGAAAAGCCCTATGGCTTTTGGAATGATCCTTTTTCCACTTTCAAAAATCTCTCTTGCCATGACCTAAGTGTAAATCCCCTCTCATAAGCCTTTCCTCATCTTTGGATCATGATGTACTTCAAATCCAGCAAGTTGAACCTCTCCATATAATTATTTCCATTTATTTCTTATCAAAAACAATTTCTGCCTTCTATTCTAGCTCTTGGAGATTTACAAAGGAGCTACCCTTTCTGTTTTGATTTTTGCCCCCAAACAAATTTCCCTAGCTAGTCCTTTGAACCCTCAACCAAGATCCATGAAGATCCACTGGTCTTCAGTTCAAAATTTTCAAACTACACTTGCTGCAAGTTTGGACCAGATTTGCCAAATTTGATGAAATTCATTCAAATCCTTCTCCTAAAAATCCGAGAAAAATCAGGCAGCCTCTGGGTGCATTGAGAGGTCACCTCACCAAGTCCCAGCTCCAGGAAAAATTTTCTTCTTGCCAAATCATTTCATCGAACACCTGCTGGACACTGTTCCTATAATGTTCAGTCATGTTCAGTTAACAGTGTCTGAAACTACTGTCGTTTCTTCAGTGTCCGTTGTCGATCTCGCCAGTGCCCCGGCGTCGCCGTTCTTCCTGTCCCCTCCCCCTTGTCCTCTGCACCGCACGAGCGCCTGGAAGGTTGCGGGCGTCGGCGACGAGCAGGAGGAGGTGCGCCGCCCCGTGACCGACGGCAGCGGCGGCTTTGCGGCCACCAGAGAGAAGCGCAGTGCAGACGGCGCCGCCCAGCGCCGCCCAAGCCACCGGAGGCCGCCGCGTGGTCTTCCACTCCCCCGTGCGCGCTGCCACCCTCGTCGTGAACCGCTAGGCACAGAGCGCGCTCTCTGCCGCCGCCGTGCCCGTACGGCCGCCCCGACGAAGACCGGCGCCATTACGCCAAGCCCGACCGAGTTTAGCAGTGGAACGGCACCAGTAGAGCTCCCTGATGCTGCCTGGCCACTTAAGCCCCCTGCCAAACCACTGCCTCGCCGTAATCGCTCGCCGGAGATTTCCCGTTCACGGCCACCCCCTCGAATCGCCTATAAATAGAGGCCCCGAGCTCCACCTCGAACCCACACCACCTCTGCACACCTCCAACACCCCGCCTAGCCACTGGAAGAGCCCCGAGGGAGCCTTCTTCCTCAACTCCGGCCGCCGCGACCCGCCACGGGACCCAGCTCGATTCGCTCCCGTGCGTGCATCCCTAACCCCCAGCTCTTGCCAGTAGCTCTCTAGTGCATCCATCCTTCTGACCCGCGCTTCAATTCGGAGTTTGCAGCACCCACCGGAGTTCTCCACCATCGCCCGAGCCGCCGTCCGCCGTAGAAAGTGTCACCGTCGACGTGGTGCTCTCCGACGACCAAGTCCACCACCCACCGACGCGGAAGGACGCACTGAACCTCTTGGTACACTCCGATCTCCCTGACTCGCCGTGGTTCGACGCCGGGGACCACCGCAGTCTTCGGGCGCCGGCGAGGATTTGAACCTGACATGTGGGACCCCCACGTCAGCCTCTCTTCTTTCTCTCCCCCGAAGCGTTTTCTGTTGGCGCCTTCGGGCAAGTACGTTTTCTCTTTGGGCTGGCGCGTTTCTCTTCGAACCGTTTTCTGTTTTCTCAGTTAAGTCCCTGGATCTTTTCTGTTTCATCACAGATTAGTCCCTGGACTAAAACCCTTATAACTTTTTAATAAAAAGTGATTTTTGAGTGATTCTTTTTCTGATAGTCTTATATTTTTGTCTAGTTTTTTATAGGATTTATTTGGAAATTTTTTGAGACAACTTTTATGCACGCGTTGGTTTTCACGTTAGTATGCATTTTCGCTATACCGTAGGTTCCGGAAGAGGTGACGGAGCCGCGAACTTCGCCGAGCTAGACTCCGACTTCTCCGAACCAGGCAAGCATGTTTGAACCTTTGATATGATAGGTGTTTTGCATGTTTGCGTGAAAGTTTGTGCATGGCATATGAGCATCGGTGAGTATCTCGTTGCATGTGAGGCAACTACCCGTGTGTTTCGAAGTTACTATGATCTCTGATGAGAGATGGCCTAGTCATGTGGTGACATGAAGGGCAGTAAGGTGGTACTGTTGTAGCATGCCAGCCTTACGTCATCCGATAAATTCCGACGTTAACGTGGACGGAGTCACGTTATTGTTCTTCTCCCTTCCGTGCTACCACATGTTTTCTGCCAGAATGCGGTTTAGTAAGTTGTTAACCTCTTTCCATGTACACACCAAATAGAGGGGCCGGGATGAGGGTTCCATGGCCCTGGATTAAAGCTAGTCATCCGGTCAGGGGGCATGGGTGTTTCCGGTTGGGACCGAGAGGGGGGGGGGGCACCCCTTAGAGCGCGCGTATATAAATTTGATCCCATGCTACGCGAGGTTGTAGCCTCCCCGTCTCAAGGTTTTTCTTGAACGTTGCCGAGGGTGATTCCTGGCTTCGGAATGTTGAATGGGTGTGTACTGGTTAGATGTGTTTCTTCCAAAACACCGTAAACGGAACTAGTCCCCGTGACTACTGAAATCCGTTGGCTGTGGTTAAAGTACAAACTCTGCAGAGTCAAATCCTTCCGAGTCATCCTATCCGTGGTCAAGGACCATGATCAGTGAACCTATATCTATGTCAAGTCCTCGTGGTATTTTTCCCCGGTAAACAAGCTTGATTGGCATATTGGTTGAACGTTATTCCGTGGATGGACTAACCCTGTTGTTTATCTCATATCTGAATAATCCCTTGTTGTGATAATAAATTCATGAGCTACTAAATTATTAAGATATGAATATAAGCCCTTTATGTGATGTCGCTCAGACGTCCGACTGTGGCACTCTTGTTATTTACTTTTGATATAAGCCCTTTATGTGACGTCGCTCAGACGTCCGACTGTGGCATGTCTGTCATTTACTTTCAATATAAGCCCTTTATGTGATGTCGCTCAGACGTCCGACTATGGCACCCTCATTATTTACTTTTGATATAAGCCCTTTATGTGATGTCGCTCAGACGTCCGACTGTGGCACGCACTGTCTTTTATTTTCTATTATAAGCCCTTTATGTGGTGTCGCCTTGACGCCCGACTGCGGCATTGTTATTCTTGTATTTTCCTCTCGAGGAGTCATTCAGACACTCGTTTGGCCCTCAGTATTTATTTTGGGATTTCGGGAGGACTACCGCCCGACTTCTCTTTTATTTCCCATGCATTGTTATCTCTATGTCTGAATGCACTTGTTAATCTGTTCATATGCATCATGTCTACATTTGTTATATCTTAAGTCCGAACTGTCTTGCGAGTACTTTCATAGTACTCACCTGGCTTGTTGATTTGGCCAGATGTTGACGAAGGCGATCTCATGGATGAAGAGTTTGATAGTGAGTCCGACGCCTAGAGGAGTCCCAGTCAGTCCCGTGCGATCCTGGATATTGGTCACTTGTATTATATACGCTTCCACCACCCGCAATAAGTCTCCTCGAGCCTCACTCCGACGCTCGAAGAGTTGTTAGTTTTCAGGAGTCATATCACCCACATCGCGGTGATATTTCCACCACCACTTCTATCGTGAGTTAGTAGTTATGCCACCCTATCCGCCATTATGTTTTAATGGTGGGCATGTAATAAATTGTTGGGCAGTCTCCGCTCAACCTTGTATTATGTTCAGTACTCCTGGTATTTTCTTCTGTGACCAAGACATTGTCTACCAGTGAAAAGAAATTCTTCTTTACTGGTCCGTAAAAGGGATTGGTCTCTCAATAAATATTTTTATTGAAAAACCGGTCGTGACAGGTGCCATGGGCATCCCCAATCTCAGGCTCTTGCCACTCCATGTTACATAATCCATCAAATCTTTCACCCAAAACTTGAAAACTTCACAACACAAAACTTAACAGAAAATCTCGTGAGCTCCGTTAGCGAAAGAAAACAAAAGACCACTTCAAGGTACTGTAATGAACTCATTCTTTATTTAGATTGGTGTTAAACCTACTGTATTCCAACTTCTCTATGGTTTATAAACTATTTTACTAGCCATAGATTCATCAACATAAGCAAACAACACACGAAAAACAGAATCTGTCAAAAACAGAACAGTCTGTAGTAATCTGTAACTAACGCAAACTTCTGGAACTCCAAAAAAATCAGCTAAAATAGGACGACCTAGAAAATTTGTTTATTGATCAGCAGCAGTTGGAATCAATATTTTATCACGTTCTGGTGATTTTTAACAATTGTTTTCGTGAACAGAAAGTTTCTGGAAATTACAGCAAGATCAAATAACTATCATCCAAGAAGATCCTATAGGTTTAACTTGGCACAAACACTAATTGAAACATAAAAACACATCTAACCAGAGGATAGATCAAAGATTTATTCCTAAACAGAATAAAAAAGTAAAAACTAAAAATAAAATTGGGTTGCCTCCTAACAAGCGCTATTGTTTAACGCCCCTAGCTAGGCATGAAAGCAAGGATAGATCTAGGTATTGCCATCTTTGGTAGGCAATCCATAAGTGGCTATAATAATAGATTCATATGGTAGTTTTATTTTCTTCCTAGGGAAGTGCTCCATGCCTTTCTTTAATGGAAATTGGAATCTAATATTCCCTTCCTTCATATCAATAATTGCACCAATCGTTCTAAGGAAAGGTCTACCAAGAATAATAGGACATGAATGATTGCAATCTATATCAAGAACAATAAAAATCTACGGGCACATAGTTCCTATTTGCAACAATAAGAACATCATTAATTCTTCCCATAGGTTTCTTAATAGTGGAATCCGCAAGGTGCAAGTTTAAAGAGCAATCATCAAAATCACGGAAACCTAGCAAATCGCACAAAGTTTTTGGAATCGTGGAAACACTAGCACCCAAATCACACAAAGCATAACATTCATGATCTTTAATCTTAATTTTAATAGTAGGTTCCCACTCATCATAAAGTTTTCTAGGGATAGAAACTTCCAACTCAAGTTTTTCTTCATAAGATTGCATCAAAGCATCAACGATATGTTTGGTAAAAGCTTTCTTTTGACTATAAGCATGAGGAGAATTTAGCACGGATTGCAACAAGGAAATACAATCTATCAATGAGCAGCTATCATAATTAAATTCATTGAAATCCAACATAGTGGGTTTATTAACATCTAGGGTTTTGCTCTCTTCAATCCCGCTTTTATCAATTTTAGCATCAAGATCTAAAAACTCCGAATTTTTGGAATGCCTTCTAGGTAAAGTGGATCATATTCAGTCCCATCATTATCAAGATTCATATTGCAAAACAAATATTTAATAGGGGACACATCAATAACTTTTAGATCTTCATCTTTGTTTTCATAGAAATTTGAAGAACACACTTTTATAAAGCAATCTTTCTTAGCACGCATCCTAGCGGTTCTTTCTTTGCACTCATCAATGGAAATTCTCATGGCTTTGAGGGACTCATTGATATCATGCTGAGGAGGAATAGATCTAAGTTTCAAAAAATCAACATCAAGAGAAATTCTACCAACGTTCCTAGCCAATTCATCAACTTTAAGCAATTTTTCTTCAAGCAAGGCATTGAAATTCTTTTGCGAATTCATAAATTCCTTAACACTAGTCTCAAATTAAGAAGGCAACTTATTAAAATTTCCATAAGAATTGTTGTAGGAATTACCATAATTATTAGAGGAATTGCTAGGATAAGGCCTAGGATTAAAGTTTCCTCTATACGCGTTGTTACCAAAATTATTCCCACCAACAAAATTCACATCCATAGATTCATTATTATTCTCAATCAAAGTAGACAAAGGCATATCATTAGGATCAGAAGAAACACTCTTAGTAGCAAATAATTTCATAAGTTCATCCATCTTTCCACTCAAAACATTAATTTCTTCTATCACATGCACCTTTTTATTAGTAGATCTTTCAGTGTGCCATTGAGAATAATTAACCATAATATTATCTAGGAGTTTAGTAGCTTCTCCTAAAGTGATTTCCATAAAAGTGCCTCCCGCGGCCGAATCTAAAAGATTTCTAGAAGCAAAATTCAATCCGGAATAAATTTTTTGTATAATCATCTACAAATTCAAACCATGTGTAGGGTAATTACGTATCATTAATTTCATCCTCTCCCAAGCTTGTGCAACATGTTCATGATCAAGTTGCTTAAAATTCATAATATCGTTTCTAAGGGAGATAATCTTAGCGGGAGGAAAATACTTAGAGATAAAAGCATCTTTGCACTTATTCCAAGAATCAATACTATTTTTAGGCAAAGACGAAAACTAAGCTTTAGCACGATCTCTAAGCGAAAAAGGAAATAGATTCAATTTAACAATATCATTATCAACATCTTTCTTCTTTTGCATATCACACAAATCAACGAAGCTATTTAGATGAGTAGCGGCATCTTCACTAGGAAGGCCGGCGAATTGATCTTTCATAACAAGATTCAGCAAAGCAGTATTGATTTCACACGATTCAGTATCGATAAGAGGAGCAATCGGAGTGCTAAGGAAATCATTATTGTTGGTATTGGTAAAGTCACATAATTTGGTATTATCTTGAGCCATCGTGACAAACAAGCAATCCAACACACGAGCAAACAAGAGACGGGCAAAAAGAGGCAAACGGAAAAGAGAGGTCGAATAAAACGGCAGGGGTGAAGTGGGGGAGAGGAAAACGAGAGGCAAATGGCAAATAATGTAATGGGGGAGATAAGAGTTTGTGATGGGTACTTGGTATGTTGACTTTTGCGTAGACTCCCCGGCAACGGCGCCAGAAATCCTTCTTGCTACCTCTGGAGCACTGTGTTGGTTTTCCCTTGAAGAGGAAAGGGTGATGCAGCAAAGTAGCGTAAGTACTTCCCTCAGTTTTTGAGAACCAAGGTATCAATCTAGTAGGAGGCTACGCGCGAGTCCCTCGCACCTACACAAAACAAATAAATCCTCGCAACCAACGCGATAAGGGGTTGTCAATCCCTAGACGGTCACTTACGAGAGTGAGATCTGATAGATATGATAGGATAATATTTTTGGTATTTTTGTTATAGAGATGCAAAGTAAAATAAAAGCAAAGTAAAAAGCAACGGAAATAACTAAGTGTTGGAAGATTAATATGATGAAGATAGACCCATGGGCCATAGGTTTCACTAGTGGCTTCTCTCAAGAGCATAAGTATTTTACGGTGGGTGAACAAATTACTGTTGAGCAATTGACAAAATTGAGCATAGTTATGAGAATATCTAGGTATGATCATATATATAGGCATCACGTTCGAGTCAAGTAGACCGACTCCTGCCTGCATCTACTACTATTACTCCACACATCGACCGCTATCCAGCATGCATCTAGAGTATTAAGTTCATAAGAACAGAGTAACGCCTTAAGCAAGATGACATGATGTAGAGGGATAAATTCATGCAATATGATAAAAACCCCATCTTGTTATCCTCGATGGCAACAATACTATACGTGCCTTGCTGCCCCTACTGTCACTGGGAAAGGACACCACAAGATTGAACCCAAAGATAAGCACTTCTCCCATTGAAAGAAAGATCAATCTAGTAGGCCAAACCAAACTGATAATTCGAAGAGACTTGCAAAGATAACCAATCATACATAAAAGAATTCAGAAGATTCAAATATTGTTCATAGATAAACTTGATCATAAACCCACAATTCATCGGTCTCAACAAACACACCGCAAAAGAAGATTACATCAAATAGATCTCCACGAGAGAGGGGGAGAACATTGTATTGAGATCCAAAAAGAGAGAATAAGCCATCTAGCTAATAACTATGGACCCGAAGGTATGAGGTAAACTACTCACACTTCATCGGAGAGGCTATGGTGTGGATGTAGAATCCCTCCGTGATGGATGGCCCCTCCGGCGGAGCTCCGGAACAGGCCCCAAGATGGGATCTCGTGGGTACAGAAGGTTGCGGCGGTGGAATTAGGTTTTTGGCTCCGTATCTGATCGTTTGGGGGTACGTAGGTATATATAGGAGGAAGAAGTACGTCGGTGGAGCAACAGGGGGCCCACGAGGGTGGAGGACGCGCCCTAGGGGGTAGGCGCGCCCCCTACCTCGTGGCCTCCTCGAAGCTTCCTTGACGTAGGGTCCAAGTCTCCTGGATCATGTTCGTTCCAAAAATCACGTTCCCGAAGGTTTCATTCCGTTTGGACGCCGTTTGATATTCTTTTTATGCAAAACTCTGAAATAGGCAAAAAACAACAATTCTGGGCTGGGCCTCCGGTTAATAGGTTAGTCCCAAAAATAATATAAAAGTGAATAATAAAACCTAATAATGTCCAAAACAGAAGATAATATAGCATGGAGCAATCAAAAATTATAGATACGTTGGAGACGTATCAGGACTAAGGAGCTATTTCTCGATTATGGAGGTAATAAAGAGTTCGTTGTAAAGGGTTACGTCGATGCAAGTGATAACCCACAAGTATAGGGGATCGCAACAGTTTTCGAGGGTAGAGTATTCAACCCAAATTTATAGATTCGACACAAGGGGAGCCAAATAATATTTGAAGGTATTAGCAGCTGAGTTGTCAATTCAACCACACCTGGAGATTAATTATCTGCAGCAACGTGACCAGTAGCAAAGTAATATGATAGTTTTGATAATAGTAGCAGTAGCAATGGTAACGGTAACAGTGATAGCAGTAGTATTGTAACAAGTGCAACAATAACGATAGCAGCAGTAACTTAGCAAGAACAATATAAGATAAATTCGTAGGCATTGGATCGGTGACTTGTTGGATGATGTTCATCATGAGACAGTTATAACCTAGGGCGATACGTCACTAGCTCCAGTTCATCAATATAATGTAGGCATGTATTCCGTAAATAGTCATACGTGCTTATGGAAAGAACTTGCATGACATCTTTTGTCCTACCCTCCCATGGCAGCGGGGTCCTATTGGAAATTAAGGGATATTAAGGCCTCCTTTTAATAGAGAACCGAAACAAAGCATTAACACACGGTAAATACATGAACTCCTCAAACTACGGTCATCATCGGGGGTGGTCCCGACTATTGTCACTCCGGGGTTGCTAGATCATAACACGTAGTAGTGACTATAACTTGCAAGATCGGATCTAGAACATGGATATAATGGTGATAACATAAACGGTTCAGATCTGAAATCATGGCACCCAGGCCCAAAAGGACAATCATTAAGCATGGCAAAGTCATAGCAACATCAATCTTAGAACATAGTGGATACTAGGGATCAGGCCCTAATAAAACTAACTCGATTACATGATGAATCTCATCCAACTCCTCACCGACCAGCGAGCCTACGAAGGAATTACTCACTCCCGGTGGGGAGCGTCATGGAATTGGCGATGGAGAAGGGTTGGTGATGACGAAGAACGAAGATCCCCCTCTCCGGAGCCCTAAACGAACTCCATATTTGGCGTCCCGATGAAGAACAGGAGGTGACGACGGCTCCGTCTCATGGATCGCGATAATTCTTTCTCCCCGATTTTTTCTGGAAAAAAAGGATTTTATAGCATCGGTTTCAGGGTCCGCGGGGCCACCAGGTGGGGACAACCCACCTGGGCACGCCAGGAGGGGGCGCGCGCCCTGGTGGGTTGTGCCCACCCAGGTGCCCCCCTCCGGTGGTTCTTGGCTCAAGAAATTCTTGTTTATTGTATAAAAAATCCTCGCAAAGTTTCGTTCCATTTCGAGAACTTTTATTTCTGCACAAAAACAACACCATGGTAGTTCTGCTGAAAACATCGTCAGTCCGGGTTTAGTTTCATTCAAATCATGCAAATTAGACTCCAAAACAAGAGGAAAAGCGTTAGGAAAAGTAGATACGTTGGAGACGTATCAACTCCCCCAAGCTTAAACCTTTGCTTGTCCTCAAGCAATTCAGTTGATAAACTGAAAATGAGAAAGAAAAACTTTTACGAACTCTTTTGCTCTTGTTTGCATAAATAAGCTTAAACAACACCCAGTTTTTCAGCCAACATTATAACTAACCATGCCGACAATAACTCTTAAAGATTATATTAACTCATATCAATGACATAATCAGCTAGCGAGCAATAATAAGATATCTCAAACGGTAAGATGTTGTCAAAACAATCATGATATAATATGACAATAGTGGTATCTCGCTAGCCCTTTCTGAGACCGCAAAACATAAATGCAGAGCACCTCCAAAGTTCAAGTAGCGACTAAACATTGTAATTCATGGTAGAAAAGATCTAGTCATGATGCACCCAACATTAGCTACACACAATGCATAAGTCATGACAGCAGTGCTCTCAGGTTCTGGCGCTTGTTTTAGAAGGTGATGACACAACATAAAAGTAAATAGATAGTCCCTTTGCAGAGGGAAGCAGTGATTTGTAGAGGTGCCAGAGCTCAAGTTTTTAAAATAGAGGTAAATGATATTTTGAGACATGCACCCTTCTTATTTACTTCACGACTATGAGTTATCAATATCTTCCATGCTAAGCACGCTAGTTGCGGTTCCCAAGCGATAAAAGTAAAGGTTTTGACTCCATTGGGAGTTTTTGTTTGATTATTTGTAAGTTTTTTCTGTTTGCAGTTCGGGACTGGGCATCCCTATTACCGCCCTTTTCTCGTGCGATGGCGAGTGATTAAACACTCGACCTGAGAATAACCCGCTTAGCATGGAAGATACCGATCACCTCCTGTCATTCCATGAACGATCCGGGCACACAAAAAGGATACTTATTAGAAGTTTTTAGAGGTGGCGCATGCAAATTTACTTAGGACGGCAGGGTAATACCGCATATAGGTAGGTATGGTGGACTCATCTGGAATAACTTTGGGTTCAAGGTTTTTGATGTACAAGCAGAATTCCCACTTAGTACAAGCGAAGGCTAGCAAATAGGTTGAGAAGTGGCCAACTAGAGAGCAACAACGGTCATGAACATGCATTATGCATAAGTAACATTGGAGACTAGCATGAGTAGGATATGAACACCATGAACATAAATATCATAGAGGCTATGTTGGTTTTGATTCAACTACATGCATGCACATGTGCCAAGTCAAGCCACTCGAACATTCAGAGGAGGATACCATATCATCATACTACATCACAATCATTTTAACGCAATGTTGATATCCAACATAAATCATTATCCACTTCCAGCTACTTATGCATGGCATGAGAAACTATAATCTCTAATTGTCATTGCAAACATGTTTAATCATAATGGGCTGAATCATGGATACTAGGTTAAACATATTTACACAAACAGAACAAGTCGAGTTCATACCCGTTTCTCTCTGCCACGACAAATTCATCGAATATCGTCATTATTGCCTTTGACTTGCACGACCGAACGATATGAAAATAATAATAGTGCAAGAGTGCCGTGGACTAAGCTGGAATCTGCAAACATTTTATTCAACAGGAGAAGACAAAGGTAAAATGGGCTCTTTATTAGATCAACAGTTATTCAAATGAGAGCCACTCAACATTTTCATCGTGGTATTATCCTCGGTACGACTCGAATAAAAAGAAAAGAAATTGAGAGAAACACACTGAAATATTTTTGGAGTTTTTGGTTTTCTTGAACAAGCAAATAAAAGGGAAAAACAAAAACGAGAAAAACTATTTACACGGGAAAGCTCCCAACCAGCAAAAGAAGAACAAGGAAATCTTTTTGGGTTTTCTTTTTTATATTACAACTAAGCATGCATAGAAAGTAAACTAACTACAACTAATTTTTTTGGTTTTTCTCAAGTTTTTCAAACACACAAGAAGAAAGCGAGCAAATGAAATTAAGCATGGATGATACAATGAAAAAGTGTGAGCTCCGACAAATGGAATGAAATGTGTGAACATGAATATAATGTCGGTGAGAAAACACGTACTCCCCCAAGCTTAGGCTTTTGGCCTAACTTGGTAATCAATCAGAAGCCTGGATAGTAGTTGGGGTACTGATGAGCGGGCATCCACTGGCCCCACTGCTGAGGCTCTTTCTCCTCCTCTGCAGCAGCCTGAACGTTCTGGTAGGCGATAATGTCCGCAGGGATAATCCTATATCTGCCCCTGGCAACAGGATCAAACAAAGCAAGAGCAGGCAATGGAATAACATCACGAGTGATGACGCTGAAAACCAGGTTATATGGAACAGGGATGTTAGGAGATTCGATATCAGTAAAATGGTGGTGATCCATGGCTGCGTAGTCTAGGTTGGTCAGAGGGTAATCATGAAGGCGTATCTCAACCTCGACAGACGCCAAATGAGTAGCGAAAATCCCACCATGTATTTTACCCTTGGACCTATTAATGTGGAGGCGACGTGCCACAATAGCTCCCAAACTATAAGTGTTGTCGCCCTCTAGTGCACGACGTAAAACAGCAAATTCTGGTGCACTGAGCACTCCCACCTTTTCCCTAGAAAGCAAACACTTAGCGATAAATAAAGTAAAATAATGCACTGTAGGAAAGTGTATGCTAGTGGCAGTGACGGCCGACACCCCTCTCTCATCTCCCACTGTCAAAGTATGATAAAAGGCCTCAAATTCTGCCGGCCTAGGCTCAACTAAACTCCCATAAGAAGGGATCATGCATATGTTAGAAAGTTCAGTAAGTGGTATCTGATGGGTTTCAGCATATAAATCAAACCGTACTTCAGGAGGATTATTCCTAGAAAGGAAAGTAAAGCTTTGAACAAAGGAGTTTGTGAGGAGATGATACTGTTCGCATTCAGCTGCGATGAAGTCAGTGAGGCCGGCATTAGCAGCATATTGTGTGAACTCCTGAAGGATTCCAGCCTCTTCCATGAACGGGGTGTGCGGCCATTCACATGCCCGTACTTCCGCCAACCTCCGAGGATGGAGATCACAGTCAGATGCCTCCCCAATAACACCCTTGGAGTTCTTCTTGGAGCCAAACCTCCTAAAGATATTCATGGTTTTCCTATGAACAAACATTCTGAAATTTTTAGTCCACAAAATTTTCTCAACAAAACTTCACAAAAATGATACCAACTACTCATAAGGATACATAGAGGCCATAGCAAGCATTCAAACTACTTAGAACTCTAAGAATTCAACATGCAAGCTCATCTACAGCAGCACCAAGAGTAGCTACTTATTCAAAATATAAACCACTAAAACAAAAATTAATTGGACAAACGGTGGAGTCACATACCAAGCAACAATCCCCTGAAACAGTTTCGAAACGGAGCTTCGAGCAAAGAGATCGAAATCCGCGGGTTTGAGAGCAAGAAGACGGGAGAGAGAGCAATGGAGAATTTTTTCTGGAGGTAAGTGATGATGTGGTGTGAAGGGATAAGTGAGGGGGCCCACGTGGGGACCACAACCCACTAGGGCGCGCCTGGGGGTCCTGGCGCGCCCAGATGGGTTGTGCCCACCTGGTGCACCTCCCTCTGATATTATTTTCACCAGAAATTGAGAAATATTCAGAAAAAATTGTATTAAATTTTCAGAGCATTCTGAGAACTTTTATTTTTGGGTCATTTTTTATTGCACGGGAAATATTATATGAGTAATGTGATTTGGTGACCGAATTTTGTTCAGAGTCCCGCATGAGATCATGGACATGACGAGGAATATTGAAATGGTCGAGAGGTAAATATTCATATATAGGCCGATAGTATTCGGACACCGGAAGTGTTTTGGGGGTACCGGGTACTTATCGGGTCACCGGAAGGGGTTCCGGGCACCCCCAGCAAAAGATATGGGCCTAATGGGCCAAGAGGGGAAACACACCAGGGGCTGGTGCGTGATGACCAACAAGTATATGGGATCAATTATAGCCTTTTCGATAAGTAAGAGTGTCAAACCCAACGAGGAGCGGAAGGAAATGACAAGTGGTTTTCAGCAAGATAATGTCTGCAAGTGCTGAAATTGTAAGTGTCAGAGTAGTTTGATAGCAAGATAATTTGTAACGAGCAAGTAATGATAATAGTAACAAAAGTGCAGCAAGGTAGCCCAATTCTTTTGAGGCAAAGGACAGGCCAAAACGGTCTCTTATAATAAGAAAAGCGTTGTTGACGGTACACGGGAATTTCATCTAGTCACTTTCATCACGTTGATTCGATTCGTGTTCGCTACTTTGATAATTTAATATGTGGGTGGACCGGTGCTTAGGTGCTTTTCTTACTTGAACAAACCTCCTACTTATGATTAATCCCCTCGCAAGCATCCGCAACTGCGAGAAAAGTATTAAGAATAAATTCTAACATAGCATTAAACTATTGGATCCAATTGGTCCCGTACGGAATATCGCATAAACTAGGGTTTAAGCTTCTGTCACTCTGTGTGGGGACCCCGACTCATAAGTTGTGATCACCGAATGCACGTGTACAGTGATCCCAGAGATCAATGCTCACTGAACACACAGAAGCTGAATAATAAGAGTCTTACATCCATACATACCATCTTACACAAATTATGACCATTATGGTCAAGTCTTACATAGATAAAGCCACAAGGGCTGAGTACCAAATAAACTTAAGCAGCGGAAATCTTCGTCGATAAGTAGAACCCATGCCATCTGCCTTAACCCTACAGGCATTCTGACTGGGAAACGTCCTAGTTCGCATGCTCGTCTCCAAAGAACTCTTCACTACAAAAAAAAAGACACATCCGTGACATTTTGGGCCGAACGAAATTTTTTTATGTCATACTTATGACACTTCTATGACGATAATTGTGACAAAACCCGGTATCATCATAGATGTGGTGGGGTCCTACTTCTATGACAAAAAATCATGACAGAAAATGGGCTTTTCGTCCTGGGCGGGCCGGAGACGCAGCTGCATGACATTCTTTCGGCCATCCATGACGGAAAAAACCGTGGTAGAAGCGAGGGCGAGGAAAATATCGGGGTGTTCCCGGTTACGGTGGGTGGTCGGGGCCGAGCGATGCGCGTTTCTCTCGTACACGCACGCGCGTGGGTGCGAGGCGTTGGGCTCTAACTGAACCCGAGCGAGGCGTTGGGCTCTAACTGAACCCGAGTGATTGCACTGCAGGCTACGCGTTACTGAACCCGAGCGATCGATCGATGGCTGTTAACTGAACCCGATCGAGCGATTCCTTCGCTACTGCTGCTAACTGAAGCCGATCGATGCTGCCTCTGGATGAACAGTGAGCGTTGCTG